>NW_019154111.1:26507903-26508732 GCF_002288905.1 Enhydra lutris kenyoni
AGTGAAGCCCACGCGGGGTCAGCGTGGCCTCAGGTCCCGCAGGGTCACAGAAGGATCGGGGGTGTCTGAGTGTCGCAGAGCTTGCAGGTATTAGAACAGGGAACCCGGCTACAGAGACAGAGCCGAGGAGTGAGCTCTCAGCTCGGGGTTACCTTGAACCAGTCGCAGGCTCTGTCAGCTCGGAGCGCGGCCGGAGGCCAGGGTGACGGGAGTAATTGGGCGCTATTCTCTGAGGGCGCACTGAGGAGTGGGGCCCCGGGCTCTGGGCTCCTCCAGGCCAGAGACTGGGAGGCCACCATCTTCATTCCTGTCCTCCGGAACTCTACGAAAAGTGCTCAGGGAACAAAAGCTCCCAAAAGCAAACCCGAGCGGATTACTCAGCCCGGCCCCTGGTAAGAGCGGTGCAACTCCACCTGTGGAAAGACTCTTGAGAATCACTACAACAGGCCCCTCCCCCAGAAGATCAACAAGAAACCCAGCCAGGACCAAGTTCACCTACCAAGGAGTGCAGTTTCAATACCAAGGAGAGCAGCGGAATTCCAGAGGAGGAGAAAGCAAAGCACAGAACTCATAGCTTTCTCCCCATAATTCTTTAGCCTTGCAGTTAATTTAATTTTTTTTTCTTTTACAATTTTTTTTCTCTTCTTCTGCTAAATTTTTTTAACTTTTACCCTTTTGTTTTTTAACATTCTTTAACTAGTTTATCTAATATATATATATATAAATTTTTTCCTTTTTATATTTTTTCTTTATTCGTTTTCTTTTTTTAATTGTTTCTTTTCTTTTTTTTTGTTCTTTCTGAACCTCTTTTTATCCCCTTTCTCCCCCC
>NW_019154111.1:26513732-26636669 GCF_002288905.1 Enhydra lutris kenyoni
AAAAAAAAAAAAAAAAAAAAAAAAAGAAATGCTATTCTTAGGCATCACTCCGGACCTTCTAAATCAGAAACTCTGAGAGTGGGGCCCAGCAACCTGGGTTTCAACAAACCCTCCAGGTGACTGGAATGCACATTCCACCCTGCTCTATAGGAAAATAAATGTCACATGGATTTCACTTATGTTCTTTTTGCCATAAAGATAGGCTTGTAACCTAATGGTTCTCAAATATAACTGTTTTGGAATCATCAGGAAGATTTTTACAATCACGAGAGGTTAAGACCAATTTACTGATATTTTTTATATATCCCTACACATTCCAATAGGCAGTCAAATGTGACAACCACTATTCTAATTCTAAAGAGAGGTTTAGTCATGAAAATGGTGCTTATTTCTGTCATCTAGGAGCACTTCAGGCTAAATCTTGCTCCAAGAAATCCAAACCAATATGTTGCCACAATGTCATTTTGAGAAATTAGTAAAGTGGGGTCCCTGGGTGACTCAGTCAGGACTCTTGGTTTTGGCTCAGGTCATGATCTCAGGGTCATGAAAAGGTGCCCCATGTCGGGCTCCAACCAGAGTCTGCTTCAGATTCTTTCCCCTCTTCTTCCTCTCTCTCTGCCTCTCTCCCTGCTTGCACATGGTCCCTCTCTCTCTCTCCCTCTCAAATAAATAAACAAATCTTTTTTTTTAATGAGAAATTAGTAAACTGGGTTCCTGTGTACATCAAAATAAATACCAGGTAAGTCCATGATTTAAGTGTTTAAAATGTTGAGTCTATAAAAATGTTAGAAGAAAATACAGATAAGATTATGCAAAATCTTGAGGTGAAAAAGACCTTAGAATAACCATGACCAAAGCCCAGAAACAAGAGCAGCAGGATAGGACAAATTTTATTACATAAAAATTGGTACAGGATGACATCATTAAATTCAAGTAGGTATATTATTTCTTATGCTTCCTTTGCCCTACACTGTTAATCTAAGCATCAGAACTAAACACAAAGTCTTCATTGACACAGAGAAGGAAGACAACCTTAGGGTAGTCAGAGAGAATTGTTCAATTTCTTGGCCTTTCTATGGCCCAGTTTTAAGGCAAAAAATATAAAGAACAATAAGTAAATTTTTTTTCCAAAAATGAAATAAAAATTCTCTCAAGGGTAGAAGAAAGAAGGTTAAAACCTAAGAGTAAAAAAGATCCAAATCTCACTTCCTATCTGGAATTCTGACTTGGAGGGTTCTTCACAGGAATCCTCACTGGCATCATCACAGTATAATGGAAGAAATTGGGATGGCTGTAGGAAGAAGCTGAGACATTCCTACCAACTTTCTGTAGTCCCAGAGAGTAAAAGAAGAGAATATGAAATTACCCTGAAAAGTATACAGCTGTAAGTTTCTAGAGTGATCTAGGGGACCTCAAAAGGTATCACAATTTGTAAGCCAGCAGATGGCACCAGCAGATGGCAGTATGGACTATACTGTACAACTGGAGACCACAGCCATTTAGTGAGGCCAACCATCAGTGGGTGTTAATAGCCATCCCAACAGATGAAAACATGAACAGAACCCAGCTGAGGGACTAATCACATTCCCCCAACACAATGACCCTCTAGAAGACCCCCAGAACTTATATGTCTCTTCAGAGACAAATAGGTAGACAAAAAGGTAGGGGAGTGAAGGAAGACTTGAGTGGCCATAGTTTAAACTTGAAATGACTGGATTTATATAAGGGAACAAAATTCATCTGTTATTATGTGCAATGAGAGGGAAATGGAGGGATTGCTGGAAATATAAATGAAGCTAGGGTATTCAAAAACAAAGGAAAATATTATATTTTTATTTTTGGCACACATGAGTATAGCTTAAGAAAATGATACATTAGAAATTTCCGAGTAGCAAAAAAAATTTGTAAACAAAATCAAAAGATAAAGTGAGAGCAAATAAGCGACATATTTGCCAAACAAGGGACTAATTTCCTTGATACACAAAAAACTCTTAGTACCAAGAAAAAGTTTATTTTTTATTTGACAAAGAGAACTACACAATAACAAATGTACAATCCATTCATCTGAAATGTGCCCCCATTACTGGAATTTTACAATGGGATAAAGACAAAATAAAATGGTCAAAAATTCAACATTGTATAAAGAAAAACTTGTAACAAATTGACATATTCATTATTGAAAATTGGTTTACTGGAAGATTTGAATCTATAATATATTAGTTAAAACCTAGATAGTAAATCATTCTTGCTTTTACCATATTACAATGTCATGCAATTCACATATTGGCTGTCCTTGCTTTCCACAGGCCACTAAGAACTCTGCATCTCGTGATTTTAGGCGCTTCCTCTCTAGTAAGGCTACCTACAAAACCAGACCCATTCAAAGTAGCTCTCCTTCACCTTTTTCCCCATGAATAAATAGTTTTGGCAAATCCCATTTTAATTTTAAAGGATTATATTTAAATTAATTTTGGGAAGCTGACAAAACTAACATGAAAAGAATTGAGCTATCAAAGCCACTATTCCATATTCCAGGCTTTAAGACATCATTTCTAAATGGCTTCACAGAAGTCTAGATATTTTAAATTTAGGATAATTAGTACATATTTAAAAAATTTCTTTTAGTTCATGTAGTGGCTTTCTTATGTATACTAAACTTAGAAATTACAGAGAAGCAGAAGAAAGAAAAAGCATCACTTGTTCTCCCATCTAACATCACTATAGTCAACAATTTTTGCATTTCATCTACTCTACAGCACCTCACTTTAAAAAAAAAGTATGCTTTTTTTATATATAATTTACATTTTACATCACAACAAAGGTCTTTCCTGAGAACATTAACCTTTCCTTATGTATCTTTTTTAATGATGCAGAATGGATAATTTACTTGAATATTCTTCACTATAATGATGGGTTCTTTCTACTTCTGACTTAATGGAAGGACAATGGAAATTGTTATTTTTGTACAGAGACTTGGGCACGTTTTTGGTAGAACTGAAAGATTTTCAGGAGAGTTACCCAACAGAAGAACTGTTAGAGGAGAACCATGTATTTTTTCTTTTTCTTTCTTTCTTTCTTTTTTTTTTTTTAAGCCCAAAGCAGGGCTTCTACTCACAACCCTGAGATCAAGACCTGAGTTGAGATGGAGAGTCAAATGCTTAACCAATTTGAGCCACCCAGGCACTCCAAAAGCACGTACATTTTTAAAGCTCTTGATATATTTTGCAAAACTTTCTTTCTTCAAGTGTTCAACTTACCTATCAGTGAAAATGCACAAGTGTTGGCAGTTTGATGTCACTCTCAATCACTTTTGATGTCTCCTTTTGTTTTAATGTTTTGGTAAGATAAATGGTATCTTCTTATTATTTTAACTGATATTTTACTTGAAATTGCTTGTCATTTTTATGAAATATTTGCAACCTCTCCTTTTCCCCAAAATGTGACCCTATGCTCAGCCAAACTCATTCAGTTAAATATTTATGAAGCAGGTATTCTGTGTCAGGCATTGTGCTATATATTGGAAATACACTAATGAAACTGATTTGCAGTTTTCTCAGCATGTGACACTTTTACTTGTTCTGCGCCTTTGCACTTGGTATTGTTGCTACCTGGAATGTTCTTTCTTCTCTGGATAACTCCTACTTGCCTGTTAGGTCTCAGCTTAGATATATTTATTTAGAAATTCAGGGTACAGTTATTCTCTGTATCTGCCCATCCTTTTTATGTCATATGCATTAACCCTCTGAATCAGAATTTCATATTTACTCTTCTGTCTCTTCCACTCAGTTGGAACCTCCTTGAGAACCGACAATGTTTCATGCTTATATTTGCATATACACTCTCTAAAAATGTTGGATACATAGTAACCACCTAATGAACTAGGTATATTTTAATATTAAATGAATTAATTACTACTGACACAATGTATTCATTTTAACTATTAGTGTCTTTGCTTGTGTGTGTGTGTGTGTGTTTGTTCATTTTCCCTTCTACTTAATTTTTTGGGAAATCTTAATTTTATATATATGGGTAAAATTTATCATTATATATTTTTTATTTATTTGACATGTTTTAATTATGATTTCAACAGCTATTTGTTAAAGAATTCAAATAACATAGAAAGATCCAACATACAATGCAGACATTCTCTCACCCTCCCTCCACATGATGATTATGAAGTTCATTGTGCATTTTTCTTAATATTTTCTGCATATATACAAAAATGTTGTATGCATTCCTAGTTTCTTTAAATAAGTGAGATAGTACAATGAATATAGTTCTGAAACTTGCTTTTTGTTCCTTAATCTTAATCATGTATATTTAAGAATGATATTTTTTGGTCATGGTAACATATTTGAACTTATTATTTAAAATAACTAAATATTATTGTAATATTTTACCATAATTTATTTATTTGGTTACCCATCAGACTTAGCAGGTATACATTTTTTTCTCATTAACGTATATACTACTAAAAAAGAAATAGCCTTTCCTTACCTGTATTAATTTATTATTCTATTTTTAACTTATTTTTATCATATAACCATAACCCTTTGTCATGGATTTAAGAGAGTCCTGTTTTTGCCTAATATCACAGCAACTATCAGTGTGTTCAAAGATTATTATGTCCTCTCTCTTTTGCATCATTAATTTTTCCTTCTCTACTGGATCATTCCCATCAATACCAAAAACATGCTATAATAATTCCTTTCTTGAAAAAAAAAAGAGAGAGAAAATCTTTCCACTAGCCACAATTGTCCTTTTTACTACAAATCTACTCAACATAGTTGTTCAGATTCATTTTCTAACTCCCATTTTCTCTTAACCCACTATAGTAAGATGCTCATTCATACCACTGCACCAAATCTACATTGGTCAAAGCCAACCATCACTTCTATATTATCAAATCCAACTTGCTGCATGCATTTACTGAATGAATTAAGCTCTCTCTTTAAAAAACAGTATTTTTAGCTATAAACATGAGTGTGCATGTGTCCCTTCGAAACAGCATTTTTGTATCTTTTAAATATCTAGTAGTGCAGTTGCTGGATTGTAGGGTAGTTCTATTTTAAACTTTTTAAGGAACCTCTATACTGTTTTCCAGCGTGGCTACACCAGTTTGCACTACTACCAACAGTGCAAAGGGGTTCCCCTTTCTCCGCATTCTTGCCAACACCTGCTGTTTCCTGTGTTGTTAATTTTAGCCATTTTGACAGGTGTGAGGTGATATCTCATTGTACTTTTGATTTGTGTTTCCCTGATGGTAAGTGATGAGTATCTTCTTCATGTTTATGTCAGCCATCTGTATGTCTCCTTTGTAAAAATGTCTGTTCCTGTCTTCTGCCCATTTCTTAACTGGATTATTTGTTTTTTGGGTGCTCAGTTTGATGAGTTCTTTATAGATTTTGGATACTAACCATTTATCAGATATGGCATTTGCAAATATCTTCTCCCATTCCAAAGATTGCCTTTTAGTTTTATTGTTTCCTTTCCTGTGCAGAAGCTTTTTATTTTGAAGCCCCAATAGTTCATTTGCTTTTGTTTCCTTACCTCTGAAGATATGTCTATTAAGAAGTTACTAAGGCTGATGTCAAAGAGGTTGCTGCCTATGTTCTCCTCCAGGATTTTGATGGTTTCCTGTCTCACATGTAGGTCTTTCATCCAATTTGAATTTATTTTTGTGTATGGTGTAAGAAAGTCATCCAATTTCATTCTTTTGCATGTTGCTGTCCAGTTTTCCCAACACCATTTGTTAAAGAGACTTTTGTCCCATTGGATATTCTCTCCTCCTTTGTCGAAGATAATTGACCATATAATTGTGGATTTATTTCTGAATTTTATATTCTATTATACTAACTTTTTATTCTTTCAGAGTACCTTTAGAAACATTTTGTCAACATGGAAAATATTCATTGGAATTTTCATTAAAACTATAACTGATTTAGGAATGACTGATACCTTATTGCTATTTATTCTTCCTAGTATAAGCATCTCTTTTTATTAAAAACTATTTATGTAGTGGGGCACCTGGGTGGCTCAGTTGGTTAAGCATCTGCCTCCAGCTCAGGTCATGATCTTGGGGTTCTGGGATCAAGCCCTGCATTGGGCTCCTGGGTCAGCGAGGAGTCTTCTCCCTCTCCCTCTGCCTCTGTCCCCACACTTTGCCCATTCTCTCTCTCTCTCACTCTCAAATAAGTAAATAAAATCATCAAAAAAAACCACAACACTTAGGTATAGTTTTCTTTATATGATCTTCACATATTTTTCTACTATTGAGGTTATTCTTTTGTAGTCCATCTTTTCACTGGATTGTAAATGAGATTTCCATATTATATGTTTTTTTACTCACTGTTGTATGTATGTATTTATTTATAATTGTGAAATGTAGAATGGCTAATGATCTTGCATTTTTTAAAAGAAATCTATTTTCTTTTTTTTTTTTTTTAAGATTTTATTTATTTATTTGAGAGAAAGAGAGAGAGCATGCAAAAGAGAAGAGAGGGAGAAGTAGACCCTCCACTGAGCAGGGAGACTGATGCAGGGCTGGATCCCAGGACCATGTTATCATGACCTTAGCCTAAGGCATAGGCCTTACTGACTGAGCCACCCAGGCATTCCTGATGGTGCATTTTTAAAAAGATTTGCAGTTGTGTGAAAAAAGATTTTCATACCTGAAGCTAAAGTCAACCACAGAAAGTTATAAAATATATCTTACCATTAAGTCATGAAATATACCTTTCACAGATGAAGCCTATTTTAAAGTCAAATTTCTGATGACAAAAAAAAAAAAAACCAGTAACCACTCCAATTTAGCAAATATAACATATAGAAGAATTCTGTTTTGAAGCTTTGTATTTTTTTAAATTTTAAGATGACACATAATTAAATAGGATTGGACAGTCTTTTACAACATAAAGAAGTTCATATTCATAGTCTCAATGATTATTTTCTGGATTACTTGAAGTCTTTCTCCATTTCCCCTTATCTCTTCCTCTACCTAGAATTTTTTACCCTCTCTCCACCATTCTGCAACCTGAATCACTCTTCATGATTCCAAACTAAAGCCACAGGATATAGGGGTAAGTTTGCTAGAAGTACACATTGTGGTTAGGAGTTGTGAAGAGACACCGGAGGTAGATCTCCCTCTCTCCCACTCCCGCTCCTGTTCCCACACATACTCGCTCTCTTTCTTCATATAAGTACAAAGGAAAGGCCATGTGAGCACACACCAAAAAGGCAGCTGTCTACAAGCTAGGAAAAGGGCTCATACCAGAAACCAAATTTGCTGGCACCTTCATCATGGACTTCTAGCCTCCAGAACTGTTACAAAATAAATGTCTGTTGTTTAAGCTGCCCGTTTTTTGGCATTTTTATGGTGGCTTGAACTAACTAATACAGCCCATCATCTTTTAATTGTTTGTTCTCCTTCAGCCGCTGAACTTTACCTGCAGTGTCCTACCATCATTCACCATTTAACTTCAGTTTTCTCCCAAGATGAAGAACTGAGAGATTAAGACACTGTTGGTGTTTTTGTCTGTGATACACTTGTAAATGTGTTATATTGATTTCTACAACATGTGGCTTATTATTTTCTGCTGGCCATTCAAGCATACCTTTAGTTTTAGATCCATGTCTTCTGGTTTTGCCTGGGGTCACTCTGCTTCCATCGTTACCAGAGGTGTCAGCAGGATGCAAGTTGGACTGTAAATGTGTGTTTATTTTTCTCTTTGGGAGTGTAATTGGAAGGCTGTGCCATCACAGTTTTATCAAACTCCCATTCTGCATCAATGTGGTGCCAGGTTCTTCACTTTCAAACATGCATTTTGTGCATGGTGATGGTGAAAACTCTGATGAAGGAACCTTATAATTTGAGCTTATACTATGGCTTGATGCTCAGGACATGCTCCGTCTTCACCACATTCAACCACAGCAAGAGCATCACTGTCTGGGAGACCCCTGAGAGATCACCTTTAATAATAATAATGATGATAATGATGATGATGATGATGTTGATGCCTGTCTTGGTGGGCCACTTATGGGGTGAAGGGAGGGGGCTGTATTTTCATCTTGTATCAGTATATTTTATTTATTCCTCATAAATTCTTATAGTTTTTAAATTCATCCTTTTCTGTGTTTTTCAGTATACAATTATACCATCTGCAAATAAAGATAATTTTGTATTTCCTTCCTAATAATTATACCTCTCATTTTGGTTCCATATCTTATGGCTTTGATTTGCACTTCCAAAACAATTAGATAACAATGATAATAACAGGCATTTTGTTTTCCACCTGATTTTAATCAGATACTACTAAGAATGAAGTCAGCCATTGATTTGAGATGTTACAGAAAAACATACATTAACAAAATTTCATATGTGAGTTTGGAAAGATTTTAAAATAAAATATAAGCATAAATTTTTTCCAGAATTTTTCTAATTTTACTGAAATTATCAAATTGTTTTTACTTTTCTGACCTATTGGTTGGAAGTAATATGCTAATTGTTTTCCTAATATTGAACTAACTTTGTATAATGCATATGATTTTCAGTCAAAATAAGTAAACCAGACCACCCTCTGAAGAATGTTTAATCACTAAACATGTTGTACACATTTCTGTCCTATAAAAGATTCATATTCAACTGTGATCCCAATCAGCAACTTTCTCTTCCCACTAAAGGGAACAAATTATAACGCCTTCCACTGCTGTAGTAAACAGCAAACAGACTGCTGATTATACAGAAAGAGAAAAAAAAAAAAGACATAGGACAGAGCATGCAGATTAGAAAGAAGCCATTCCTGGGCACCTGGATGGCCTAGTGGGTTAAGCCTCTGCCTTTGACTCAGATCATGATCTCAGGGTCCTGGGATCAGGATCCAGCCCCTCATTGGGCTCTCTGCTCAGCAGGGAGCCTGGTTTCCTTCCTCTCTCTCTGCCTGACTCTCTGCCTACCTGTGATCTCTGTCTATCAAATAAATAAATAAAATCTTAAAAAAAATAAAGAAAGAAGTCATTCCCTCCTTAACACTAAGTAAATAGCAGGCATTTTGCAAAATGCATTAAAGGGAGCAAATCATTATAGAAATCAATTAATAAAGACTTGTTAACTGAAAGCAAACTCTGAGCAATTATATTATTAAGTAAATAGAATAATCTGTAAATATCAGAAAGGACCTCACAACAAAGAAATCATATGAATTGATACCCTTTCCTTTTGTGCCCACAGCCTTCTGAGCTTGTCTTTGTAATTCAGCAATATATCTAGTATTGGAAAGGACACAACAGAATAATAGGACTTATGAGCTTCTGTTATGAGAAGTAACTCAGTGGCATTGAACAGGAAGTGCCCTGACACTGTATTGTGAGAAAAAAATTTGTCTCCAGCTGAGACTCCAGCAAGTAAATGACTATTCTTGCCCAGAGGAGATGTATTTAACTTTCCTTGTATTAAAAGCATAACAGAGAAATTCTGGGCAGAAAGAACTCTCATCGTGGTTAAAATACAAACAGTGGAGACACTGAGTGGAAGTGATCTATCCTATAGTTATTGGAGGTTCCCACATGGGGCTGGCAACCTACAGACTATACTGAAATGCCAATCCAGTAAGAAACATGTGATAAAGATTTGGAAGGAAATATCCTGTAGTGAAAAGACAGCTGGAGTTACCACCAGGGAACTAAATCTTGCTCAAATTATTCACCATGTGGCAAGGAACAGTAACACAAATTCTGAGACTATTTTTCTTCATCTGTAAAAGGGATATCATAATATACACCTTGAAAATATATCAGAACTACATGAAATATGTATATATGGCATAGAGCCACACATAGTATATTCAATGAGAGATGGCTTATTACTTTACCATTATTGAAGCAAAACTTGAGAAATATAACAGAGAGTTAGAAATCTATTTAAGGTAGAAATGAAGAGGGGTGCCTGGGAAGCTCAGTCAGTTATGCATCTGCCTTCGGCTCAGGTCATGATCCCAGGGTCCTGGAATCAAGTCCCATGTCCAGCTCCCTGCTCAGCATGGAGCCACCTTCTCCCTCTCCCGCCACTCCCGGCCCCAGCTCATGCTCACTCTCATTGTCTGTCAAATAAATAAATGAATAGAATCTAACAACAACAACAACAAAATAGAAATGAAGACCCTAACATTTTCATGACAGAACACTGTGGGGCAAGAATGATGTGGAACACAGAAAAACATTTATAAAACTTATGAAAGAAAATCTCCATATGCATGGGGATGAGGAGGGAAGGCTATCCCCTAAGCTTTTGGTCAAAATTAGATCCTTGAAGAGGAGAATGGAAAATATTTACCAAATACACAATACATATACTTTGCAGGTATTTGGATTTATACTGAAGTTAAGACATAGTAATATAGGCATTGGTTCATTTTGAAATATGGATCGACCATTCTCAATGAATCCTCTTTTGGTCTGCTTAAGATTCCATATTAAGTAACCACTTACAGAGATACCCCCACAAGAGACTCCAGAAATTCTGGGCAAACCAAGTAAGCAGTACATCTTACAGAATCATATTTTAATATTAGATAACTGGCTAGTATCCAAAGTTTATAAAGAACTCATCAAATTCAACACTGCTGGTGGAAACGTAAACTGTACAGCTACACTGGAAAACAGAATGGAGGTTTCTCAAGAAGTTAAAAATAAAACTACCCTATGACCCAGCAATTCCACTACTAGATATTTATCCAAAGAATCAAAAATGCTGATTCAAAAGGGCACATGCACCCCGATGTTTATTGCAGCACTATCAACAATAGCCAAATTATGGAAAGAGCCCAAATGTTTACCAACTGATGAATGGATAAAGAAGATGTGGTAATATATATACTCAGGGATCAAGAAGAATGAAATCTGGCTATTTGCAATAACATGGATGGAACTAAAGTGTATTATGCTATGCGAAATAAGTCAGTCAGAGAAAGACAAATATCATATAATCTCACTTATATGTGGAATTTAAGAAACAAAACAGGAATATAGGGGAAGGGAAGGAAAAATAAAACAAGGTGAAAAACAGACAGGGTGGGGGAACCATAAGAGACTCTTAAATATAGAGGACAAACTGAGGGTGGCTGGAGGGGATGTAAGTGGGGGGATGAGCTAAACGGGTGATAGACACTTGTTGGGATGAACGCTGGGTGATGAATCACTGGATTCTGCTCCTGAAATCAGTGCTGCACTGTATGTTAACTAACTTGAATTTAAATTTTTAAAAAATCATGTTTTAACAGCACTTATTTTTGCCTGGAGAGGCCCCACTCCACGTCATCAGAAACATGTTAAATTTTAGAAGTCACATTATGGCTCATTTTTACTGTATTTTTACTATAAAATTTTAAAGACATTTGTAATTTTCTTTGAAATTTGGTGTTAAGCCAAACACTTTGTAATTGGTTCTAATTTCTCCACAGTCTCAGTCTCAATACATGCCCAGGAATTCTAGCAAAGTGAAAAAAATCTAAATCACAAATTGTTTTCAATGGTTATGAAATTTTACTTGACACGAACTTTAACAATTAATGATGTTAAAGCAATGTTAATTTTTGTAGACATTTAAACATTTATTATTTTAAATTTTTCAGGATTAGTGTTTTTTTATATTTTAGAATCAATGTTTTATTTTGTTCTGTTTTGAGTTTTTAAATGTTGTCAATGGCCTTTCAGAGAAAGAAGGCCTAAGTACTAGGCATATTGGTACAGCGTGGATTAACCAGCCCAAAGACATATAGTAGATGGTCAATTAGTGTTTGTGGATTTGATGGGTAATTTGAAAATATGAGTATGCAATGGGGTATGAGCCAAAGCAGTAACACAGTTTATGATGCAGCTTTATTTTACTAGTGGCAACACTAAAGCATTTTATACATTAGCAGTGGTTGCCTATGTCAGTCACAATGTTGGACAGTTGAGAAAGAGGCATTTCTAGAACTGGAGGATTAAGTTGGCTGTCAGAACAGGCCAGCAGCTAGGGTTGTGCCATATTCATCAGCAGGCAATCTCAAAGCAGACAAAAGGAAGTCAGACAATCTTAAGACTTGAGGGAGGCTGGGCCTCACAGACATTGGCATTACTATGGTCAGGTCTTATTGTTGATGTTCATTAAGGGAGAGAGACTGGCAGGTGAGTTCACAAAAATAGATTCCTCCCAGGCCATCTTCTCTAGGGAAACCTGCCTTGACAAACACTGCTAGACTATGTATGAATGACTGCAATGAACAGATACTCCTGAACTCAGGGGGCAGTCATTCCTTGGAAGCATTGTGGCAGAAAGAAAACAACTTTAAACACAGTAGTTGAGAAAGATATTTAAGAGCAGTGGAAGGGGACCCTAAGTTGAGATGGCTCATGTTTGCTTAGTCGTCACCACCGCCACCCCAGTGGCAATTATGTTACTCCTGAAAGAGCCTTTACCTAACCACATCTGGACCTCTAGATCTCAGCTGAGTCATTACCTGGCCCAGGAAATACCTATGGCTTCATGGCTGCTCATTAATAATACGTAAGCAGTCTAGGAAGAGAGCTGAGTTATAAAGTGTCAGTATGAATGGATATGATTCCTAAAAACCTCTGAGATTTCCATATCAGGTTATTCTTTTGGGACTGCTCCAGGGTGGGAATCCTAAATACTAGACTTTGGTAGAGAGTTATTTAAAACTGAAATGTTCATTTGCCTTAATGATTCCCAAGCATACCTGAACTATAATTGGACATCTAACTCTGACTTATGCTCGTATCTTCATCAATAATTCAACTTTTTCCTTAAAATGTGTTGGGTATAGTATTACCAGTCATCTGTTGGTATAACAATGAACAGCTGTACAAAATGCATCTCTTTTAGCTATACTGTCTCTAGGAACTTGATGATCATCTTCATGTTTGGAAGCTCTCTCTTACAGAAGGTTTTTATAAGATAGACAAATGGGAAGTATCATGTTATAGACTTACTTTAGAGAAAAAGACCATGTGCTCAGTGAAAACTAACTAGCTCAAAGGTACCAAAGCCTTAGAAAGGAAAGTTGGGAGCTAACACATAATGAGGATCCATTATCTGCTAAGAAGTTTATACAGATACACCTCTTTTAGTAAGCATTCCTTTACAATTGTGTTTTTTCAGATCCATTACTCTGACCACTTTCAAAGCAAAATCTGGTACCATGAAAAACACAAAAAGGGCTCTAGACTTTTTAGCATTTACTTATTTGCTTAATAACCTTCAGTAACTCCCTATCTCCTACTGGGTCAAGTTTACAATTCTACTTGCTTTTCAAGGTCTTCACTGCTCTCCCTACCTAGCCTGCTTTATTTTTTCTTTCTTCCCACATATTCCCTCTGGCCAATGTAGGTCAGTATTTTAAGTGACCTGTAAACATATTATGTTCATTGTTACCTCAAAACATCTCTTTTTCCTCTTCTATCATCTATGCAAATGTCACCAGTTCTTCAAGGATTCCCTCACAGTTCATTATTTAGCAGAGTTCAGTGACCAGAAATGCTACAGAGACTTTGTTAAACATGATCTTAGCTATAACATGGTAATTCACAAAGCATGGATTTAAAACAATGATGGTATAATGAAGTTAGTGGCCATTTATTTATGGCAAAGGAAGTTCTGAGGTTTTATCTCTTTAGAATAAAGAAAAGTGCATAGCTGATTCTGGACTGCAACTTCAAACTCTTAAGTCTCTTAGAGTGTAAGAGGTGGCATTTTTCATAGGGCCTTAGTTCAGTAATATAGTTTTTAATCCTCCAACTGAACCACTTGAACATAAGCTTGAGAAATTTCGTTTTTTTAAAAAGTTATCAGGTTCTAAAGCGCCTTCCATAGTATTTGAATCTGCAGGGCTACCACTCCATAATAAAATACTGGACTTGAGGTAAAAATAAAATGCCCACCTTCCTTTTCTTTTCACAAAGGGAGACTGTTCTATAATTCAAAATGAAACTCATGGAAACCAACCATAATAGTTCATATTTTCTTTATAGGCAGTACAAGAAGCGTAACTATCAAAGTCATACAACTTTCTAGTTTTGAATGACATTGTTTAACAGAAGTTTCCACACAATTTTTATGAATACAGGTAGTTGTTAGAATTCTTCATGGAAAGTTTATTATATTAAGGATTTTTTTAAACATAATTTTTAAAGATTTTATTTATTTATTTATTTATATTATTTATTGTTGTCTTCCAAGGAAGAAGGGAGGGTATATTGTACCAGAGTCTTGACAGAGAAGATAAAAAAATAAAGATATGAAAATATTTTGAAGGAAGACTTAAGGAATCTGTTGATGAATTGGCTGAGGAGGGCAGGAGGATTAGGAAAAGCAAATTATGTATAACTTTAGCAACTGAATGGATACATCAGTAGATGTAATGACAACCTTTGGGGTGGGGTGGGGTGGGGTGAGGTGTTAAAGGAATCCAATTCCATCCATATAGATTTTGAGATGCCTGTGAGGCATCCAAAATGAAAAGTCGGGGGAAGGGCACAGTTGAATATATATATGGAGACATTTGAAATAGGCATAATTGAAGGGTCTTCAGTATATAGATGATATATAAAGTGATGGTAACAAACAGTAACACCAAAAGAGAAAATGTAAAGAGAGAGGAGAGGGAGAACAAAGACCAAGTTCCAAGGGAAAAGGTTCTAGGGAAAACTAGCAAAAGAGATTGAGAAGGAATGGTCAGTGAAATTTCAGACACAAGACAATTTGAAAACTAAAAGATAAGAGTGTTTCAGGAAACGTAAAACATTACTGAGATATCAGGTACTCTCTTGGCTTCTACTCACTTACTGATTAATAACTGGGATTTTATTTTAAAAGATAAATATCAAAATAACATCATGTAAAAATAATTCATACTGGAAAGAGTTGGTACAGTTGTTCTGCATACATTATCTCACTTGATCCCAAGAGTTCAGTATATTTTATTACTGACTGTATTATGTACTCAAAGACATGGGAGCTCATGAGAACAACTGATATTTAATAATAAAGTCAACATTTATTCAACAAGTATTGTGAACTCCTGCTTAGAGAGACAAATTTTAGACTCTCAAGATATAGCTATAAACAAAATAAATCCCTGAATTCACAGTGTTTATTTTCCACTGGATATTATACTATACTGGTTATAATGTAGCACAGGCTTAGGAAATTATTAAGAGATGTAGAATTTTTACTAATTCAAAGAAGATATATGCTCTCCAAAGTTTATTGCAGCATTATTTACAATAGCCAAGATATAGAAGCAACCGAAGTGTCCATCAATAGACAAATAGATAAGGAAGATGTTATACAACCATAAAAAGATGAGATTGCACAATTTGAGACAACATGCATAGACCTAGAGGGTATTAAACGCTAATTGAAATAAGTCAGATTGAGAAAAACAAATGCCATATGATTCCACTCATAAGTAGAATCTAAAACAAAACAAAACAAAAAGCAAAAACAAAAAACCAAGCAAACAAACAAAACAAACCCAGAAAGCAAAATCTAATTAAAAAAAAAAAAAAAGGCTAAATCAGACTTATAAATATGGAGAACAAACTGATGGTTGCCAGAGGAGATGGGGAGGAGGGATGGGCAAAACGGGTGAAGGTGAGAGGGAGATATGGCCCTGCAGTTATGGAATGAATAAGTCTAGGGAATAAAAGGTAGAGCATAAGGAATATAGTCAATGATAACTGTAATAGTAATAACAGGACAGATGGCAGCTACACTTGTGAACAAAGCATAATGTATAAACTTCTCAAGTTACTAAGTTGAACATGTGAAACTAAGGTAACCTTGTGTCAACTATATTCAAATTTTAAAAGTACAGAATTTTGACTGCAAAGGTTCACTTTTTTAAAATCTTAATTACTCATTTCTTTTTTTTTTTTTTAAGATTTTATTTATTTATTTGACAGACAGAGATCACAAGTAGACAGAGGCAGGCAGAGAGAGAGGAGGAAGCAGACTCCCAGCTAAGCAGAGAGCCCGATGCGGGACTCGATCCCAGGACCCTGAGATCATGACCTGAGCCGAAGGCAGCGGCTTAACCCCCTGAGCCACCCAGGCGCCCCTTAATTACTCATTTCTAAGAGTTCATTAGTATTAAGCATATTTACATAGTTGTGCAAAAGGTTCACTCTTTGAAATTCTTGCCAATGTGACAAATCTAAAAATAGCATTTTTATGACTTTGAGATAAACTAAATATGCATGTTTCTTCATGTCTATATTGACATACTGAGGGGTTCATATCTTAAAAATTTTCAAAATTTTATCTATGCTCTGAGATTTCTTAGCAATAGTAATGCTTGCCAAGAACTTAAAAAGCATTAAGATCTGTCCTATTTGTGTCTAACCAAGTCTCCATCTACTTGGGCATTGTCCTGATACTCTATCAGTGTAGTAATTGGAGCATATGAACTTCCTGATATCCTATAAATATTCTCTATTTTGTTTTCATGAATAAAGTGAGTTTTAGAACTACTGTGACAAAACAGAATGTCACTAAGTGTGTGTTTTTTCAAACAATACAGAAAAAAGAAATTTCAATGTATTTAACAGCATATACTTTATCTTTTTTTATCCTCTCCTCTAGGAATTTATTTCTGTCTAAAGTAATCTATGGATGCCACAAAAAATGTGGCATCTTATCTGTGAAAGAGTCAGATAACATTAGTGTTTGGTAGATTTATCAATATGTCTGGCACTTAAGAGATTTATGTGTGGGTCATTCTGACAGGACATATGTAACATTGATTTTTGTGGCCAGATTCATGCTAACCGGACCTGACTGTGTAATTTTGTATTAGAGCCACTGACCCTCTGAAAAACTGCTTTGTAATTGTACTGTGTTTTGGATAAAACCCAGTTTAGGTTTCTTTGCCCTTCAAAATGACCATGGTGGTCTCTGGGGCTTTTTCTTTCTTTCTTTCTTTCTTTCTTTCTTTCTTTCTTTCTTTCTTTTTTTCTTTTTCCTTTCTGGAATTTACACTGGTCAAAGAACACTTTCTTTTTAAAAACCGACCTTCACTGTTGCCATGGCTGAATCATTCTTAAAGCAGCATCAGTTTTACAGAGAGATTTTTGTTTAATGTCTTCCCTGGCATTTTATAAGGTTAAAGAGGAGCTTAACAATAACCTTCATGTGCAGTACATATAGTCTACAGTTGAGACATGAGTACAGATGAATAGCTCTGTTATTTTCACTAAAGAAAGGAGGAAAAAAAGACTTAAGTTCTATTGAAGCAAGTGACCAATGGTTCTCCATGTGGTGGTACCACCTTATAGAGGGCATTTCAGAAAAGCATGGAGCATTTTGGGTTGTCACAATGAGGATGGGCACTAGTTTTTCAAGAGATATAGCCAAAGATGCTGCATGTTCCACAGTATGCAAAGCAGTTCACTGACAAAGAGTTGTCCCACCACCTGCATGACTTTCAAATGTCCCATTGGTCACTTACATAGATGAAAAATCTGTTTATACACGTTTTACATCACTACCTAAAATACAAATACATATTTGAAACAGAGAAAAAGAAGTAATACAAAACTGTTCTCACCATTACTAATTTGCTAGGATTTCTTTTTCTATTTAACTTTTAATAATTTTGATTGTAACTGGCAATTTAAACAACATTGATCTACACCTTGGTAATTAACACTATAACACATAGTACAATCTCATAGTAGACTTTTTAGGAAATAAGTCTCATGACTCACAAAAACTACCAAACGCCAAAAGGGCAAGTCAGAACATAAAGATAAGTCTGTTGAGTGTTTGGGTTACCTGAAGACTAATGTCCATAAGAGTATAAATGGCAATGATTCCATGAACTACAGTTTGGAAAAACTTTTTATTATGATTACTTTCTATTCCTAATATGGAAGTCTGAAATCAAGGCATGGCTGCTAATATTTAAAATAAGCAAGGTGCACTTTTATGGCAAAAAAATATTAAAAGCAAAAGAAAAAAGTTCCTCAATCTCGTCTTTACCCCAAAGGTAGTAAAAAGCTACAGAATGCCCAGATTAGGAAAATCTATTTCCTTTGAAAAGAAAGAAAGAAATAGAAATAGAGATAGAAATAGTAAGAAAGAGAAACAAACTGGTGATAATGTGATAGCCCATTATGATGTATAATGAAAGACAGCATCTTAAGGACAATGGCTTAAGATGTGAGGCAATCTTTCATTTATTGGATAAGTACTACTTGATAAATGATCAAGCTACTCAAATGTCCTTTGCCAGTATGCTTAATTTCCCTTAGTAAAGGAAGAAAACTGCCCAGGAGAATCAATCTTTGATTTCTCCCAATTCCTTAAGTTTACAAGAATTAAAAAAAAAAAAAAAAAAAAAACCTAAAAAAAAAAAAAAAAAAAAAAAAAAAAAGGAAGAAGAAGAAGAAAAATCTGTTTATAATCTGAGCCTAGACTCTAACTATATTTTATAATAAGCACAGTGTGTTTTGCATGGTTTTCCCTAAGGTACTTTTTCCAGGAATGCAAGTACTAAGCAAATTGTGGAAAGATTTTATCTTGTTTTATCTGGACTTTAACCAAAAGTTGTCTACAGTTTTATAAAATCATGTCCTGATAGCAGTGTCACTTGTGAGTTTCCAGTCACCAGTACAACCAATTCAACATACCTGTATCAGTCTGCATTTGAAACAATCACATTCCTGGAATTCTATGTATATAGACGAAAGCATCTCACTTCTTCATTTTATTTTCTTGTGTAATCATGACTTTGTTATAAAAGGGGTTATGGGCAGGGACACCTGGGTTAAGCGTCTACCTTCAACTCAGGTCATGATCCCATGGTCCTGGGATGGAGCCCAGGCTGGTCTCTCTGCTCAGCGGAGAACTTGCTTCTCTCTCTCCCTCTACCCTTCGTCCCCACTTCTTGCACTCTCTCTCTCTCTCAAATAAATACAGTCTTTAAAAGGGGGGGGGGTGTTATTGGCTGAACACTAGAGAGAATAATTTTGAAACTTATGAGAAAAGGGGAATTATCTCCTGGGTGGGGGGAGATTTAGATGATGTTAATCTGGACAAATCACAGAGTCTTTCCCATCAATCATTTTGAAAGCACTGATTAGTTATCAGACAGATGTAGAACAGGAATTCACCTTTGAGCATCACTGTTTATATGGTACATCATGATGGTCCTTAGCATGAGAGCCCTAACCTCAATCTCTAGGATCACATCATAGCCTGGAGGAAATGTCATTCTGATATAGTGAGTAATCATATCAGAAGAAAACACTGGCCCCATTTACTCAGACCTGTGTTGCTCCTTGAACTGTGCCTATCCCCTAGATAGCCTAAGGGCCCTGCTGCCTCAGACAAGCCAACAACAAAGCCTTTTCCTATAGATATACATCAAACCTCTTTTCCCCAGGAAATTTTATCATTGATTTTGTAAAATTTACAGCCTGGTTGACACTCCCTCTATGATCCAACCTGGTATTAGAACCCAGAAAAATTTAGGTGGGCTGTATATCCTTAGCTCCTCTTTGTTTATGCCCTACTCCCTCCTTCCAGAGGCTTCCAGGACCTTATTCAAATATGCCTTTCGATGATTGATGATCATCGTATATTATTTTTTGACACAGGCTCAACTACTTACTGTAATCATTGAACTTTTAATGGTCTGAAAGGTACATAATAAAAAGTAACAAACTTCACAAAAACATGATAGAATCCTAGGCAGAGGCAAGAAAATAATTTTTTTAAAAATTACCCAAATAGGGTCACCTGGGTGGCTTAGTTGTTAAGTATCTGCCTTCCGCTCAGGTCATGATCCCGGGGTCCTGGGATACAGCCCTGTATCGGGCTCCCTGATAACCAGGAAACCTTCTTCTCCCTCTCCCATTCCCCTGCTTGTGTTCTCTCTCTCTCTCTCTCTCAAATAAATAAATAAAATCTTTTTTTAAAAATTACCGAAATACATGTAGGTACTCAGATGTGATGATTTTGTGCAAAGTCTAGACCCAGCATTCCCAGGCTCAAATGCTAGCTCTGCCATTTACCAGCTCCATGACCTTGGTCTAGTTATTTATCTTCTCTGGTTTAGTTATTCTGTACAGCGGTAATAATAATAGTACATACCTACCACACAGGATCGTGAAGAGAATTAAATGAGTTAATTTACGCAAAGTGCCTAGAACAGCACCTTGCACATAGTAAGCACTCAATAAATACTAGTTATTATCTCTAGGATTGTGTTTCTGTTTCTAGAAGTATTCACTTATACTAGTAGATATTTACTTTACCAGGTGTTCAAGTAAAAAAGAAAGCCAAACGTTCATATGTTCATCGTCAAGTTTCTCTTCTGCTTCAGAAAAAGGATGAGTCCTTTCTTTTTCCAACTCACAAATATGTGAAAATTAAAAGACTTTCCCATGACCTCATGTACTTAAAAATATGCATTATGTCTTTCTTATTGTAAAATATTAACCAAGAGGTGCTTTAGGCAAAGGTGGTTTCATTTAGGGGCTTAGACAGTTGGTTTAATTCTGATCCAAGGGTGCTATAGCTCCATCTACAAATCCAGGGGCACTACATAGAATTCTTGCAATCATACAGCATTGTCCATTATACTTTTTTGAATATTTGCTTTTCCCCTGTTGGAAAATAAAATTTCAACCTCCTATCCACATTGTTACTCCAATATGTCTAATGTGTCTTCATTACTGTTCACAGTACCAGTGATTACCACTGTGCCCAAACACCAATTAATGCCTGATGATGATTATCATGTTGATGTAGTCAAAACAGAGGAGCCCTTGATTATTCTCTGTCTCTCTGTCAGATCTTCAGGGTATATCTAAATATAACACTAGATCATCCATTTGGACTGAACTGCCTCATTATCAATAAAACTGACTTTCCCTCCTGAATTTACTGAAACTTTCTGATTCACTTAGGAGTCCTAGCCTAAGAGTCCAGCCTTCTCTGTTAGTATAAATTAGTAATACCAGGATCAACAGTTCCTTCTATCTATTTATATTTAAAGTACCTGACATGAGGAATCAGAGAATTCAGATTTAATCTCTTCTTTCAATAGTTTATATTTCTTTACTTTTTCTTTTTTTTTTCTTTTTACAGAGATCACTTTGTGGTTTTTATTATGTTTTTATGCCTGGATTTTATGATGCTAATGGCTGGATTCCAGCTGACTAGTTAAAACAGGGGAGTGGATGACAGGTAAAGATGAGATCTCCAGGGCTTGAAATCCTGTTCTCAGCAGTTTTTCTTTTTTCTTGTATCTCGGGACCCATTGCAAGACAGCAAGATTTCATGAAGTATCAGGTAATTGTTAACACTAGAAATACACACTTGAATTTTCAAAGAACTAGAATAAATCTTCAATCCATATGGACATAATTAGAATGATATACATTTTTATGTCTACCCAATTCCCTTGGATACATTTGCTCTATTTCCCAATAAAAAGAAACACATCCTATGAAATCTGTCAGGGAGTTGCCAAAGGACATTCTGCTGCTTCCTTTAAAAGCACCGAACTTAAGAGAAGCATGTAGCTGTCCATAACTTAAAGGATTCCTTGCTCAAAGACTAATGGCACTGCTGCCGCACATCATTGTGATTTTCCCTCATAACAGAGGATTCACAGGCATTAAAGAGGCCTCAGTAAATTAGCATTCCTTTATGATCAATTTTAATTAATCATTTGAGTAAGACAATGTGCCACTACATATATCATATGGTGGAATTTATCACAGTGTCACTTGCTTATAATAAAAAATAACCCTTACTATCATAAAAGCTCCTTTAGATAGAGGAGGAAAAGATATAAAAAGAGGCAGGGTAAAGAAAAGAAAGAGAGATGGATGGAAAGAAAATAGATAATAAAGACAGAGAAGCATTGTAATATTTAAATGCTAACAGTGTGCCTATCTTGGTTTGCTTATCATGTTTGGCATACAAATAAACAACAGAGTAGGGAAAGGTACAATATGTTAAATTATTATGGGTATGTCAGATAAGCAGTTTGTCTGATGTTTCCATCTCTGCTGGAAGGCTGGCTTAAAACTGTGTGACCTATTCTTCAGAGAGTCAAAGATAAACTCCAGCAATTGTGTAATTCCTCCCACTCTGATAGAGATAAATATGTTCATATTTTTCCCAGCTAATCCTCCTTGTTGGATGATAACATAAGGCTGCACCCATATGACATACAGAGATTCAAGATAGCTGGACAAGCATCCAGCTATCAGTAATACTGTCTGCCCACTGGGTCATCTTGTTATCAGGGGTCCTTTCAGATTAAAGAAGTTTGCTGCAAGTTGATGGAAAAATAAATCTACAAATCTGGGTCCTTTAAGGCAGTGATATCAGTCCTGTGTTGCACAAAATCAATGTAGGGAAAGGTTTTTTTTTTAAAACAATGTCCAGGGTGCCAGGGTGGCTCAGTCTGTAAAACATCTGCCTTCAGCTCAAGTCATGATCCCAGGGTCCTGGGATGGAGTCCCTTGTGGAGCTCCCTGCCCATTAGAGAGTCTGTTCCTTCCACTCTTTTTGCCCCTCCCCCAGCTTGTGCTAGCTCGCGCTCTCTCTCTCTCTCTTTCTCTCTCTCTCTCCTCTCTCTTTCTGGCTCATTCTATTAAATAAATAAAGAAAATATTTTTTTTAAAAGATGTCCAGGCACTATTAAAGACAAATTAAACAGGTTTCTTTGGGTTTGGAATCTAGGATGCAGTAAAAGCTTCCCAAATGATTCTACAAGTGCAACTAGATTTGAGAACCACAGTCTTAACAGTTTTGAGAATAGTAAGTATACCCAATCTTGTCAGATTTCAACCAAATATCAGGCTTCCTAAATTTGAAAAGAAGACGGGTATTTTGATTAGCTCAGACTGAAACAAAAATAGATGTGTTTAAAAAGTGAGACATTAAAAGCAAAAGCAAAAGTAAAAGGGATTGTGGAAGAAATAACTATGAAGGTAGGAAATTGAACTCAATGCAACAAATGATTATTTCAGCAAGTCTTATTTTGGTTGAATGATAAATGGAGGTAAATGAGGTAAATGAATGATGTCACCAAATAGGATTACTTTACCAGGGATAGTGACTGACATTTATATATACTTTCTGAACACAGGATGAAATAAGACTAGTGTATGTCATAGGGAATGTAGGCAAGTGTTAAGGAAAACATTATGGAAGTAAAACTCTTCAGCTCTTAAATTAAAAAATACTGAAAACTGTGACCCTTGCATTGGAATGTTTAAAAATCAAGTATATTAGCATCTGTCTAATTGAGCCACTGTATGTTACACTTTTACAGCCCTATGACTTTGATAAGGTTTCTGTTTCTGAGTTTCTCCAAATTCCCTAATTACCTACTGTTGCCTCTTCATAAATGAGAGGAAATTATATTTGTTAAGTCTGAATCAGGATTCTGTTATGTCCTTATCTCTGCACTTCATGTCATTACCTACAGTACATTTTAGCCTTGACCTACTGCTAGCAGAGTTTTTGTTTTTGTTATTTGGATTTACCTAGAAGAATGTATAATAATATAATGAAATAATATTTTTAAATTGCTTGAAAAACTCAACCTATAGCTTCATCTTCAAATCAAAGTAGTTTTCATAAGATATGATGGGAAAACCTTAATTACAACTGAGATATTTTTGTCTCCCCTCTTTATGGAGGTCTAAGTACCTTTAGATGAATTAGTCCTTATAATGTTCCCAAAGGAAAGAGAGTATAGGTGTTTCATTTCATCTTATTATGTGTTTTCTTCTCATTATTCACTCATTCAAAACAAAACAAAATTGAGCTATTAATATGTGCAAGAAACTGTGCTAAGTGCTGAAAATACCACCATATCATCCATACCATACCAGGTGAAAAAAAAAAATTCTGGTGAGAAGACACAGACTATAAACACATAAATGAATAATGTCAGTTGGAAATAAGTCCAATGATTAAAAATAAGCAGGGTGCAGGGATAGAGAGTCAGGGTTGTAGTTTTAACTTCAATGAACAGAGAAGGCCTCGATGAAAATGTGACTTTGTGGCAAAGTCCTAAAGAAAGTGAGAAAGCAAACCTAATACTCTTCTACCAGATATTTTAGAGGCCTTAGTAGAGGAAAGAGCAAGGGAGGGACATGCTCCATGTCTGAGGCAGGGACATGCTCCATGTATTAGAGAACGAGTGAGGAAGTGAGAAGGCTGGAGAAATGTAATCAAGAAAGTGTATATGGAGGATGGGGTAGAACGATTCTCTTCTCAAAGATACTTATGATGAAATCAGTCCTCTCTCCTTTTATACTCTGCATTTTGACCCCTGTCCCTATCAGTGGGAATCTGAGGAAGACTTTGAGCTCCTAATTTTAACAGGGTCTGAAGAGAAGGAGAATTCATGCATTAGTAAGGGGCCTGGCAAGAAATAAGGCACACTCAAGTGGGATTATTAAGAGGATTTAAGTAAGGGAGTATTTATAGAAGAGTGGCCATGCAGCAGCTACACTGCAGAAAACCACCACCTGAATGGTAAAGGGAGGATATGATGTTACAAGATTCTAATAAGAGCTATATAGCCACACAAGAATAATTATTCACCATGAACTGTAGTCATGGATTAGGCAGCCTCTACCAGATTGAAGACCCGAAGAGGGAGCAGTGTAAGTAATGCCCAGCCTTTCTCTCCTTCTACCCTCCTGTCTTTTGTTAGTGCCTCACATTGGTCCAATTCACCTGGAACAAGAAAGAAAAATACTCTAGGAACTTACTCTACAGGCTTCAATATCCTCAGGCACAGAGAAGAGTAGAAAGTGGATTAAGAGAGAAGCAAATACAGAAAAACCAGCACACTCTATAAGATGCACTTCATTCATATTTTACCAGGTTATTACTCCAGGAGAATTATAGCAGTAGTTAACAAGAATCAAATACGTATCTATGTTATGACTTGTAGCAAGTCAATAAGATATTCTACTAGTTAAAAGTTGAAATCCCTATGCAGCTTCAAGGCAATTTAGATATTTTTAATCTACTACCACAAAGAGGGGGTTTTGTGCATGTATGGATCGTGTATTTTTTTTTTTTAATTTATGTATTTGACAGACAGAGAGACAGAGACAGTGAGAGAGGGAACATAAACAGGGGGAGTGGGGGAGGGAGAAGCATGCTTCCCACCGAGCAAGGAGCCTGATGCAGCTCTCGATTCCAGGACCATGACCTGAGCCAAAGGCAGCCGCTTAATGACTGAGACACCCAGGCACCCTGACCATGTATTTTTTTAATTGTATATGCATCTATGTCTATCATATTGTCTTTAGGGTCTGAAGAAATTGCTATTCTGTTCAAGTGAGTCTTCTCCAATATTTCTTGTGATCTTTATTCTGGACCTCAAGCACTTATTGGAGGGCCAGATGCACACAACTGAGCCTCCCTCTTGTTACCTAACAAGAAGCCATGTATCTGATTATCCTGTTCCAGCCAGAGTTCTCTGCACACTTTCCACTAGCCTTCATAGTTGCTGTGTTTCCTGAGATTGTGCTCGAAGCTGTTACAATTCCACTTTCAAAATTCTTATATGGAGGCTACTGAAAATCAGTGATGATATCAAGTGACATATAATCACAATATTCACTAGAGAGGATTCTGATTGACAAGAATTTGAACTGAATTGTATTATTGTATCTTACACTGTGATTTTAACCAGACAGCACAGAACTTGTCTTAGAAAGAAAGTACGTGGAAGGTTATCTATTCTCCTAATTCTAACAATATACTTCTAATATTTTACAAGCCTCTATGTGGATGCTAATTCAGATGATTTGTTGGACCTCTTTCCATCATGAGAGGCTCCCTTTGGGCATTCTTTAATAATTATACAGGAAAAAAAAAAGTGAACCGTTTCTTCAATAATTTTCCAGAGTTAAAGAACATCTGAGATGAGAACATTTATCCCCTCCCCAGTAACAGGGCCAATATTGTTGGCAAACTCCAGAAGTTAGGAATCATCAATATATCCATGGCTGCAATGCTTTAATGCAGAGTGGATATACCCAAAGCAGAAGAAAAAGAATAGCTAAGGAAGAAAATTGAAATTGAATGATGACTTAGGTAAAATGACTTTTACCAGGTTGTTACTCCTGGAGAATTATAGCAATAGTTAACAAGAATCAAATATGTATCTATGTTATGACTTGTAGCAAGTCAATAAGACATTCTACTCATTAAAAGTTGAAATACCTATGAAGCTTAGTCATTATCAATCTGCTTCAAATATCAAAAATGCCCAGCATTAAAGAATCCACAGAACATCTGGATCAAAAAGGCCCTGCTAACAGAAAAGACCCAATGGTTTTACCTCTCTTGAAAATAGAATTTTAGAGCTCATTTCACTAGGGAGGACACTGAGGCTAGTAGAGACCAAGCACCTGGCCTACATACCACAAAGTTAACTGATAATCAAGCTGAATTTAGGTTGGCCTTCCTAGAAGCAGAGCCAGTGACACAGATGCTTGGAATTTACTGCGGGAGAGCTCTCAGGAGACACCTGTAGTTGTATGAGGGATGCAGAGAAGGAAAAAGAGCCTAGCAAGGATGTGTCACAGGTTAAGTCTAACCTTGGCCTAATCATGAAGTTACCGGAGCATTAAGCACACTGCAGAACTGATCCCAACCTTGGGCAAAGCAGCTTAATGTTTATATGTGCTGGTCACTGCATGTGGCTCTGAGCCATTTGTAGCCAACTCAAACTGAGGGATGGTGTACCAATCTAGTAATAGGATTCTGGGCAGGGCAAACAGCATCTTTCAGGCAACCAAAATTTGAATTCAGGTCCCCAAAAAACTACATACCTTCTTTTCAGTATATAATGTTGTCCAGAGACTACCTTTTCTTCCTCTTCAGTATACTATAACTCAATCTCATATGCTTTCTTTTCTCTCATCCCTATAGTAAGCAAAGTAAAACAATAAACTACCAAATTTATTTCCTCCTGCCCCTTTGTTTCTCCAGCAGCTCAGATTTGTGAGAAGTGGTGTCAGTGTCCCTGACAACACAAGGGCATTGTTTTGTCATGCTGCACTATTTTGTGTCCTTGAATTAGTATGGATTTGCTATTGCGTCAATAGTGATAAATCTAAAACTCACTTTCTCAGCCTAGGTACCCAATCTACTACTTCTTCCTTAACAGAAGGCATTGAGCAAAGTATGTATACCAAACGAAACCATTTAAAAGGAACAGACTGAAAATGTAAAGATGATGGCAATAAAAAGCTAGACCACAGGGGAAGATTCAAGTGATCACACAGCTTTTTAAATAATAGAAGTCTGTGAATCCATGCTGGCAGAGCTAAGTAGGTCACCTAATTGGTTGTTTACTGTGCTATTGGATATGAAGCATGGTAAAGTAAGCAAGAAAGAAAACTGTGTGAGCTGCATCTCCATAACAACAGAGAAGAGAACAATTACAAGAGACCCTGGCCAACCACCTCCACAAAAGCAGTTTTAACCTCAGAACAATGAGGAGTGACATAGCAAACTACTGCTAATGTCTGAATAACATAGGGCACTGAGCCAGGTAAAAACTTTCCCTTTTCAGAGGACTAAAGACTTTGATCCACAGACAGATTTGCTGAACTAGCTGAAACCTTGAAAGGACTGAGCTAACAACTACAAGAATAATGTATGATAGTAGTAGAATGAGAGTTTATTAAAAGTAATTCAATTACAGTATACAGTATATTGAAGGTTAGACAGAGAACAACACATGCTAGTCAATATTAAGAGACTGGTGCATTGTCAAAATTTACAGGTATTACCAAGAATGTATATTGTCTTTCAACATGATACTGTAAATGGTAACTTGTTATTATGGTCTAAATAACATTTAGAATGAGATTTTTTTCCTTTTATTACTGAAATATAGAAAAATTAAACTAAATTTAACTTTTAACTCCACTTTTTCAGGGCATGATTGGTCTCCCTAAGTATTCAACATTCTCTTCAACAAACTTTTCAAAGTAATCTAGGTATTTTTTCTATCTATTATTATTTTTTAATACATTGGGGAACTTGTCTGGGAGATATGTTTACAGAATTTTTGCCAGTGGATTAGAAATTATATCTTTCAGCATGAAATCACCCATTGTATCCAACTGATCTGCTTTTTAGAAACTATAACCCAGGGACATTTGAACTTGATCTTTGATTTTACATTTCTGAACATTCTGCAGATAACCTAATAATTCTGTAAGAAATTTTGAGTCTGGACTTTATTTGTTTCATTTTATTTTTGCCAATGCAGAATTCATTTGAAAGTATTGCTAACTGCAAATCCAATGTATCAGTAATTATATCACAGCCCCTATTAAAATCCTCCCCAAAGGATTAAAACTTCTGAGTCCTCTTCTCCTCTTCCCTCCAGTCCTGGTCCTTTACCTCTTGAATTTCTACAGGCAGTAAAGTTCCCCTGTATTGAGCAGCATAGCCTGGATATCTTGGACTGCAGCCAAATTCTACAGACCATCAATGGAACAGTTTGTAAAGGAGTGGAAAACAGCTTTCAGAATTTTTTGTTGGCTTGAGTGGACATAGCCAAGAAGATTTGGATGCCTATCTTTGCAAGTCAAAATTTATGCCAGGAAGCTCTAATGAAAACTTTGCTACTTAACAAATCTACAGGTAAATTCCTTCTCAACTCTGAATGAATTCATCCCCAACATGTGGAACATCAGTTATTTCTTTATATTCTTTGCAACATACATAATTAAATTAAGAGATTGTAATTTAGGTCAGTCTACTACAAACAGATAGTTCAATGTCAGCAGTCTTTAAGAGACCTTTTCAAAAGCAAAAATGAACTTTTGGGAGTTCATCAAGATCAAAAGCTTCTGCACAGCAAAGGAAACAGTCAATGAAACAAAGAGGCAACCCACAGAATGGGAGAAGATATTCGCAAATGACACTACACACAAAGGGCTGATATCCAAGATCTATAAAGAACTCCTCAAACTCAACACACACAAAACAGATAATCACATCAAAAAACGGACAGAGGACAGGAACAGACACTTCTCCAAAGAAGACATACAAATGGCTAACAGACATGTGAAAAAATGTTCATCATCATTAGTCATCAGGGAGATTCAAACCAAAACCACATTGAGATACCACCTTACACCAGTTAGAATGGCCAAAATTAACAAGACAGTAAACAACATGTGTTGGAGAGGATGTGGAGAAAGGAGAACCCTATTACACTGTTGGTGGGAATGCAAGTTGGTGCAGCCACTTTGGAAAACAGTGTGGAGATTCCTTAAGAAAAAATAGAGCTTCCTTATGACCCTGCAATTGCACTACTGGTTATTTACCCCAAAGATACAGATGTAGTGAAAAGAAGTGCCATCTGTATCCCAATGTTCTTAGCAGCAATGGCTACAGTCACCATACTGTGGAAAGAACCAAGATGCCCCTTGATAGATGAATGGATAAAGAAGATATGGTCCATACATACAATGGAGCATTATGCCTCCATCAGAAAGGATGAATACCCAACTTTTTTATCAAGATGAATGGGACTGGAAGAGATTATGCTGAGTGAAATAAGTCAAGCAGAGAGAGTCAATTATCATATGGTTTCACTTACTTGTGGAGCATAAGGAATAACACAGAGGACATTGGGAGATGGAGTGGAGAAGTGAGTTCGGGGAAACTGGAGGGGGAGACAAACCATGAGAGACTGTGGACTCTGAGAAACAAACTGAGGGTATTGGAGCAGATGGTGTTGGGGGGGTGTTGGATGAGCCTGGTGGTGGGTATTATGGAGGGCACATATTGCATGGAGCACTGGGTATGGTGCATAAACAATGAATGCTGGAACACTGAAAGAAATAAAATAAAATAAAATGGAAAAAAATAAAATAAGAGAGACCTGTTTCTAGTAATATTTGCTGTCCTTTCAAGAACATTAAAGCAGTATCTGGAGTGGTTTAAAGCACAGCCTAGTGCAGCCCCCATCTATCACTACCTATGTAGGATTTGGGTGAGCTGCTGAACATCTTGAACCATTGGTTCTCCTGGCTCTAAAAAGAAGTCATAATAATAATAATTACCTTGTTGGGCATTAGTGAAGATATGATGAATTAATTTGAACAATGCCATTTCCCCAGTGCTCCACACAGTAAGTGCTCAACAAATAACTGCTTATTATCATGTTTGAAAATGATATGTACAATATTTTTACTATATACTATATACTATATATTTTTACTATATACAATATATAATACTATATATTGCTGTTACCAAAACCTAACTGTATAACTAAAGTTGAATGGAAATGCTTCTATCAGTGAAGACTTCTGATATTTCTAGAATATAAAGCTGATTCTACTTCCTTACATAAAATCTTTCTGTGATTCCCTATAATCTTGCTAATAATATGCAAACCCTTTGTCATGCACGTACACAAATTCTCTCATCATCTTCTCACTCTTTGATCCACATTTCCTCAATTTTACCTATTACCACTCCTGGCTTCAATAAATGCAACAGTCACACAAGACTATTCACAGCCCCTGAAGTGCATGTTGTTCATGCCCCTGTGCCTTTGCCTATGTTGTTTGCCTTTTCTTCCTCTGCCTTCTAACAAATCTGTGCTCCTTCCTCATGACCCAACTCAAGCATCTTTTCTTCTGGGTATTCTTTGCCGATGTTTCCCATTCCCTAAGCAAAAGTAATCACTCTTTCTTTTGTATTAGATTTAATTATCATATAAGACAAGAAGATCATGTGTTTAAAAGATAAAATAAAAGCATGTGTTTACATATCTACCTCCACTAAGCTATGTTTACTGATTGCAGACATGGAATTTGTCCTGTTTACTATTTTTCCAGCAGAAAATATTCTGTTTGATTCATGTACCTGTTCACTAATATTTGTTTTAATGAATGAATTATTCACCAAATATATTCACTGACATTTCTCCAAGTTTTCACCACCTCCATTATACCCTGATTCAAGTCATCGTTGCCTCCAGTTGGGTTTCTCTGCATCCATCTTCCTTTCCACAGTCTATTTCCAACAAAGTAGGCAGAATGATAATCAATACCCTCCAATTGTTATTTACTTTCAGAGAAAGCCCAAAGACCTTATGATGTCCTCAAAGCATGAGAAATCAGGACCCCATTGCCTCATGAACCGTTTTTCTTCCTACTTTTATCCTCTGACATTACTTCATCCATCTAGGCTTTTTTTCATTCCTTGAACACACTAAACACACACTTCCCTCAGGGCCTTTGCACTTAACAGTTCTCTCTGGCAAGCTCTTCACTCACCTCTCCACACAATTTCCTCCATCACTTTCTTTAAGTCTCTTCTCCAATATTAATTTATTTTAGAAATCTATCTAGTAACTCCATACAAAATAATAACATAAAATAATCCACCAACAACAACCATACCCCAGGTTTTCCATCCCCTTACCTTCCCCTTCTGTATTTTTCTCCCTAGCACTCATCTTCATCTTATTCATATGCAATAGTATATTTACTTTAGCATTTGTTTATTGCTTTCCTTTCCCGCTTGTATAACACATACACAGTTGTTAAGTATGTATTTACTAAATATATATCACAGCTAGCATTAAGCCCATTATATAATAATATTCTCTATTTCCTGGCAAATTAATAACTTTGATTTATCTTCAGCCACCCCTATTGCTTTCCTCTGTTTTCCTTAAGAAGGAAAACTTAGAATGTATGTTTTCTTTAACAGACAAAACTGAGATATACATTTAAGTTGAAAAGTCATACTTAGGAGGTTATTCTGTGTATAACATAAAGGCAGGGGGCCTAAAGAAACTTTATAACAACTGGTCTTTGAACATCAGTTTTTTATTCCTATATACATCACCTTTCCCACTCATATCATCTGCCTTTCTCATTTCAAATAATGAGTACTTGGTATTCTTTCTCCTCATTTTGGAATTCTAAGTCACTCTCCATTCTGATCACTGACCCCTTTCTTCTGTATTAGACACTCTTAAGGAAGGGTTTCTTGCTTTCTTCCTGCTATAGAGACTTTTCTCAGAAAGCATTAGAAACTCACACAAGCTAAATCCTGAGAGGATTTGAATTATGCCTGAGATTAAAGTCTTAAAATAGAAAACTGAAATTCTACTGTGGATTATGAAACACCAGCAGGAATGAGCAGTAGCTAAAATTTTATGTTGTCTTGTTAACCCTGAAATTGCACTTCTAAGAGGTCACTCCCAACGTTAGGTACTAGGCAAAGCAGCAAATTAACCAACCTTCCAAGAGTTGAAACCTGGCTTCTATTAAATACCTAGAGCTAGAAGACTATCAAGCATATAGTAGGCACTATATATATATTTCTTTAGTTAAAGATTTTGTGACTCAGTAGACATGTAATACATTTGAAAGGAGAATTTTACAAGGTTTCCACAATTATGATTTTACTAAGTTTCCTTGCTTTACAGATTCCTTGGTATTTCCCCCATGTTTTTCATATCTTTTCCTGGTCCAAAATTTCTAGCAATTTCCTGAGTTTGTAGACCATAATAAATCGATGCCTTTTCTATGCCCCAAAAGGGCATTTTTTATAGAACTTTCAAAAGTTCTTTCAGATGGTTACCCAAGTTTCTCTTGGCCCTCAATAGAGGAGTTAAGTGCTTCATCCAAGGTCACAGATATGGTTAGTGACAAAAGATGGATGAATCACATCCAATGACCATGAGGGAGGGCTCTTGGTGCTGTATTATCCTCATATGCAAGGATGATGTTACTGACCTACCATTGTCAGGTCTCACATTTTGAGTTGCTACTCCAATGACAATGATGGATTTGCTTTGATCCACCCACACAATCCTAGTTTCGTTCATGACCCACGAATATGTTGGTTTTTAAAATATTCAACTAATTATGTAAGATCCAGCAATTACAAATGCAGAAATGGCCAGTTGTTTTGAATCCCTACGATAAGATTCTCCAAACAACTGATTTAAATGGAGACATAGCATGCTAGACAACAATCAACAGGGCACCAAGTAATTAGTTCCAGGAATACCTATCCGATGAGACAGGCCTGGGCCTACAGTCCTGATAGGTGTTTATCTTTATTTGTATTTTCATAATGCTTTCTGTTGTTGCTAAATGTTTTAATGTATTTTTATTACACAAAGGTTTCTTGGTGAAGGGCATGGATTTTTTAAAAGTAATTAATAAATTATGAATCATCTGATTAATATTTTATGATGACTAAAGTGATCAAGTTGAAACTGTATTTATGCATCATGTGTTTTTAAAAACAAACATTTTATTTCATTATTTTCTACTCTAAGGAGTAGAAAATAATGAAATAAAATGTTTCTACTCTAAGGAGTAGAAAATAATGAGTAGAGAACTCTAAGGAAATAGTTAAGTGCTAAGGAAACAGGAATGGAGGCAGAAAAGTACAATCAATGTTAAAAGACTTAGACTGAATCACTGAACATGCCAGAGGTACAACATTTTTCCTTTCCTAATCCTTGCTTTATACTTGCCATTTGCTAACATGGGTCCCTGCTGTCACATTAACTCCTATGGATTATAAGTGCTATCAGCAGGTTGAATTAAATTTCTACTAAACATGCATTTGGAGGTTTATGTCACATGTCTTCAGTTGGAGTTAGATGTGTGCCTGTGTAATTTGGGGAGGTAGGGATCAAAATTGTCCTGAATGTATTTTTATTATAGGCAGTGAACAGCAGACAGAATATGTATTTGTTTAATAAGATCTTCATATATTCTCAAAATGCAAGAATCACAAAGAATTTTTGGAGGAGGAATATTAATACTGATACTGAAAATAAATTGCTACATGTTTTTCTCTAACTATTCTACCCTGTCCTCTTTATATTCAGAAATCAGAAAGAAACAACCAATCTGCAAATACTCATTTTTTTTTTGATCACTTACAAAAGGTAATTTAATATTAAATCAAGCTGCTCTTCTCTTACTTCTATGGCACTCAGTTGACATGCTAACTGACATATGTTAGAACCTCTTTAGGAGATGCTATTATAGAGAAGGCTGAGCACTGAACACTGTGAAACAGTGTTTTAAAATGTGTCTAAGGCCTCCATTTTCATTCCAACTTCCAGAACTCTATGGAAAGCGTTCAGGGAACAAAAGCTCCCAAAAGCGAACACCAGAATTATTGGAATGGTTACTAAAGTGCCAATTTCTGAATCACAAACTAAACCTCCTGAATCAGATTTTCCAAGGCCAGAACCCAGCAACCTGTATTAATAGGCTCCAGAGTAAATCACATGCTAGGGAATTACTGACTTGCTTGAGACTAATTTATAACTCTCATTCAGTTCCTTCCTTTAGGGAGAATAAAAAAAGGAAAAGATTAAAGTAAAAGAAACCAGGGAGGGAGGAGTCAAGATGGTGGAGAAGTAACAGGCTGAGATGACATCAGGTAGCAGGAAATCAGCTAGATAGTTTATCAAACCATTCCGAACACCTACAATTCCAACAGAAGATTGAAGGGAAGAAGAGCAGCAATTCTAGAAACAGAAAATCGACCACTTTCTGAAAGGTAGGACCTACAGAGAAGTGAATCCAAGGCGATGGGAAGATAGACCACGGGGGGAGGGGCCGGTTCCCGGCAAGCCGTGGAGCAGGAGCACAAAACCAGAACTTTTAAAAGTCTGCTCCACTGAGGGACATTGCTCCAGAGGCTAAGCCAGGGTGAAGCCCACGTGGGGATAGCATGGTCTCAGGTCCCACGGGGTCACAGAAGGATTGGGGGTGTCTGAGTGTCACAGAGCTCGCAGGTATTAGAGTGGGAAAGCTGGCTACAGAGACAGAGCAGAGGAGTGAGCTCTCAATTCTGGGTTACCTTAAACTGTGATCCGTGGCACAATCAGACCACTGCTCTGAGAGCAGGGACCCCAAAAAATCCAGGGAGCACCCCCCTCCCCCGGAAGAGCACAGGGATATGCTGGGTTTGGACTCCAGGCAGGGCTGTGTGCCAGAGATGTTTGGTCACAGGCTGGGTGAGCTTGGAGCGCAGCCAGAGGCCAGGGAGATAGGAGTGATTGAGCGCTTTTCTCTGAGGGCACACTGAGGAGTGGGGCTCCGAGCTCTTGGCTCCTCCGGGCCAGAGATTGGGAGGCTGCAATTTTCATTCCATCCTCCAGAACTCTACAGAAAGCATTCAGGGAACAAAAACTCCCAAAAGCAAACACGAGCGGATTACTTACCCCCGACCCTGGTAAGGGCAGTGCAATTCCGCCTCGGGCAAAGACACTCGAGAATCACTACAACAGGCCCCTCCCCCAGAAGATCAGCAAGAAATCCAGCCACAACCAAGTTCACTTACCATCCCATCATCTAATAGTAAAATTAACAAGTCTTAGTGACAAAGAGAAAATCCTGAAAGCAGCCAGGGACAAGAAGTCTGTAACATACAAGGGTAAAAATATTAGATTGACAGCAGACTTATCCACAGAGACCTGGCAGGCCAGAAAGAACTGGCATGATATATCCAGAGCACTAAACGAGGAAAAACATGCAGCCAAGAATACTATATCCAGCTAGGCTATCATTGAAAATAGGAGGAGAGAAACTAAAACAATTTGTAAACACCAAACCAGCCCTACAGGAAATATTTAAAGGGGTCCTCTAAACAAAGAGAGAGCCTAAAAGTAGTAGACCAGAAAGGAACAGAGACAATATACAGTAACAGTCACCTTACAGGCAATACAGTGGCACTAAATTCATATCTCTCAATAGTTTCCCTGAATGTAAAGGGGCTAAATGCCCTAATCAAAAGACACAGTGTATCAGAATGGATAAAAAAACCAAAACCCTACAAGAAACTCATTTTAGACCCAAAGACACCTCCAGATTGAAAGTGAGGGGGTGGAAAACAATTTATCATGCTAATGGACATCCAAAGAAAGCTGGGGTGGCAATCCTTATATCAGATCAATTAGATTTTAAGCCAAAGACCATAATAAGAGATGAGGAAGGATGCTATATCATACTCAAAGGATCCATCCAACAAAGAGATCTAATAATTTTAAATATCTATGCCCCTAACATGGGAGCAGCCAACTATATAAACCAATTAATAACAAAATCAAAGAAACACATCGACAATAATACAATAATAGTAGGGGACTTTAACACTCTCCTCACTGAAATGGACAGATCATCCAAGCAAAAGATTAACAAGGAATAAAGGCCTTAAATGACACACTGGGCCAGATGGACATCACAGATATATTCAGAACATTCCATCCCAAAGCAACAGAATACACATTCTTCTCTAGTGCACATGGAACATTCTCCAGAATAGATCACATCCTGGGTCATAAATTAGGTCTCAACAAGTATCAAAAGATTGGGATCATTCCCTGCATATTTTCAGGCCACAATGCTCTGAAGCTAGAACTCAATCACAAGAGGAAATTTGTAAAGAACCCAAATACATGGAGACTAAAGAGCATCCTTCTAAAGAATGAATGGGTCAACCAGGAAATTAAAGAAGAACTGAAAAAATTCATGGAAACCAATGATAATGAAAACACAATGGTTCCAAATCTATGGGACATAGCAAAGTCAGTCCTGAGAGGAAAATATATAGCAATACAAGCCTTTCTCAAGAGACAAGAAAGGTTTCAAATACACAACTTAACCCTACACCTAAAGGAGCTAGAGAAAGAACAACAAAGAAAGCCTAAACATAGCAGGAGAAGAGAAATCATAAAGATCAGAGCAGAAATCAATGAAGTAGAAACCAAAAAAACCCAAAAACAAAAACAACAACAACAAAAACAGTAGAACAAATCAAGGAAACTAGGAGCTGGTTCTTCGAAAGAATTAATAAGATTGATAAACCCCTGGCCAGACTTATCAAAAACAAAAGAGAAAGGACCCAAATAAATAAAATCATGAATGAAAGAGGAGAGATCACAACTAACACCAAAGAAATACAAACAATTATAAGAACATATTATGAGCAACTATACGCCAGCACATTTGACAATCTGGAAGAAATGGATGCATTCCCAGAGATATATAAACTACCAAAACTGAACCAGGAAGAAATAGAAAACCTGAACAGACCCATAACCAGTAAGGAGACTGAAGTAGTCATCAAAAATCTCCCAACAAACAAGAGCCCAGGGCCAGACGGCTTCCCAGGGGAGTTCTACCAAACATTTAAAGAAGAATTAATTCCTATCCCCCTGAAACTGTTCCAAAAAATAGAAGTGGAAGGAAAACTTCCAAACTCATTTTATGAGTTTTTATTACCTTGATCCCAAAACCAGACAAGGATCCCATGAAAAAAGAGAATTACAGACCAATATCCTTAATGAACACAGATGCGAAAATTCTCACCAAAATACTAGCCAATGGGACCCAATAGTACATTAAAAGGAGTATTCACCACAACCAAGTGGGATTTATTCCAGGGCTACAAGGTTGGTTCAACATCCACAAATCAATCCACAAATCAATCAATGTGATACAATACATTAATAAAAAGAACAAGAACCATATGATACTCTCAAGAGATGCTGAAAAAGCATTTGACAAAGTACAGCATCCTTTCCTGATCAAAACTCTTCAAAGTGTAGGGATAGAGGGTACACACCTCAATATCATCAAAGCCATCTAAGAAAACCCACCACGTATATCATTCTCATTGGAGAAAAACTAAGAGCTTTTCCACTAAGGTCAGGAACATGGCAGAGATGTCCACTATCACCAATGCTATTCAACATAGTACTAGAAGTCCTAGCCTCAGCAATCAGACAACAAAAAGAAATTAAAGATATCCAAATCAGCGAAGAAGAAGTCAAACTATCACTCTTTGCAGATGATATGATATTATATGTGGAAAACCCAAAAATTTAAAAAAGTTAAATAAAAAATTAAATAAAGTAAAAGAAACCACTCAAGCTATTTTTAAAAGCATTAGATGAGCAGGTCCAGTGTAGCAAGAGCCTAAATAATCTAACTACAGTACAAATACAAAGTAAGGCAACCTTTCTATAAAAAAATTGTTAAAAACGTAAGCCTTCTTGTATAAAATGTAATGGTGAGTAGTAAAGAATTGAGAACAGAGAAGTTAGTAATGACATAAAAAGCAATTGATCGTTGATCTCATGTAACAGAGATCACTTCTACACAGTTTTATAAGTATTGCTTTGTGTAAATCATGATTCTAAACGAATATTTTTTAAAAACTGTGTATTTTTAAAGTTTGCTTCCTGAATTTTTAATCTGAAATCCTAGCTATGAAAATAATTAATTTTTGAGATGCCTGACTGGCTCAGTCTGTTAAGCATCTGCCTTCAGCTCGAGTCATGATCCCAGGGTCCTGGGATCAAGTCCCACATTGGGTTCCTTGCTCAGTGGGGAGCTTGCTTCTCCCTCTGCATGTCACCCACCCCCTTGTACTTTCTCTCTCTCTGATGAGTAAACATATAAAATCTTTTAAAAATAAAATAATTATTTTTTAACTGGGAAAATTCACCAGATTATATCTTGAGTTAGGATAATACAAATACTTAGACTGAGTTAGAATAAATATAAATACTGTGTACAAATAAGAGTAAAGTGGAATTAGGGGGAAAGAGAAAGGAGATAGAGATATAGATGAAAGTAGATGAGTTAAGTCTCCTTGGAAATATATTTCACATCTACCGGCAAGACATAACAGAGTAACATTTTCCAAGGATAAAATAGTCCTCTTAACTATTTTTCCATATTACACAAAGAAATTATGCAAAGGAAAATAGTACCTGTGTGTCTTTGAGGTGGAGGGGCCAGAAAATATTTTAGAGAATCAAACATTCCACTAGCCCTAAGCACTCTCTGTAATAAAATCTTAGTACTTATGGATTTAACATTCATGGTTTTGACTACTGTAGAGTGATCTGGGTGCCTGTCATGCAGTAATCTCTAATTTTGATGGGGCACAATTTGAATTACATGTGTTGGAAGGACAGGATGGAAGGATTTTTGCAGTCTCTCAGGGCACCTGGGCAGTGGCCTGCCAGTGGAGATGTGACCACTGTTACACATGTGCAATTAAGTTTATGTACCATCTCCTTTACCACCAAAAAGTTAGCTTTTAGAACTGGTGATAGAAATACAGAAAAAGTGAAAAAGTGAAGGAAACAGATGGATGTTTTTGAGAAAGTAGAAATTCAAAATTAAAGAATGGCATATCATTGATAAGGAGAAACTCGGTTTATGTTCCATATGAAAGAACATAGCATAATGATTAAACACCTGGATTTTGGAACTAGACTCTTTGCATTTTAACCAAATGATTTCTGGTTAAGTTCCAGCCTCTCCTGCCTCAGTTTCCTCATCTGTAAAGTGAGGGTAATTATAGTGTTGCTCTCAAAGGATCATCATGAGGGCGAAATTGTATTTATAAAGGGCTTACAACAGTACTATATCAAGGTTTGTTTAAATAAATTCCAATAGAATTGGCATGACTGTTTCACGGTATGTTCCATACAGGAGGCAGAGAGCTGATCGAGTGAAAAAGCCTTAGCAACACTTGAAAAGACCCTTTGCATAAAAGCATGTGTACCTGGATGAAAATATGACTTCCAGGAAAGCCAGACATGTATAAAAAATACTGCTTTGTGATTCTAGAATTATTTTTACAGGAAGCATCCTCTCTGAAGAGTAAACATCTATTATATTGAGCTGATAAAGATAATACATGATTTCAGTGGGGGAAAGCTTTATGTGAATATGGAAACAACTTCATCTAATACACAACTGATTAAAAATATATAATGGAATATATCTGCCCAAGGATTCACAGAAGCTTTATTTTCCTTTAGTAACATCATCTATGAGACAGGCATAATGTCTTGATCTTCCTTTTTTTTTTTTTTTTTGCTTTGTCAAGTGTATTCCTTGGCACTTGACAAATAAATGAGCATAACCATGATCATAACTTCTCTGTATATAGTGCATTTCCTCAAAAAGCTGCATGAGCATAAAACATACATTTTCCTCTTATATCCTGCCAGAATGTCAGTGAGGCTGGCCTTCAAATAGGACTCTGGTGCATTCCAATTTACAGATAAGCATTACTTATTGTTGGGACTGCACTCTAAAGGTGAAGAATGTAGGATCTGCACTGTTCGGAAGAATAAAGCAGCTTTCAAAGAATGGTGACATCACCCAGCAAACTTGCTGTCATTAGAATGAAATGAATGGGAGAAGTTCAATTAAACTCAGAGTCTGAAAGTTAATTTAAAGGCCTTTTTCTCCAGATTGGTGTGTATAAATTCCCAATTTTTATTCTTATCTTGCTAGGATCAGGAACATCAAATACATGAATAGAACTGGCAGCTAACTGCTTCATTTTTTCAGGGTAGAATCTTTCTATGGCTCTACACTCATAAACCACGCCATCCCATGTCAAACTGCAATTTCCCTCATAAGCAATTCACCTTAAGATAATTATTTCTCTGCAATTGTGTTTAAATTCCAATTTTAACAGGTCCCTGTGGCTGGTTCAAAAAAAAAAATTGTAACCTAAGATACAAATGGTACATGGTAGCTGATCTCCCTTATCTTTAAAACAAAGGTATCTCATTGTTCTTTACATGTCTTATATGACCAGTAACTGTAGATTTCCCTCAGTAGTCATAGGATGCTTGCTATTATTACTTCTCTTCTCTGGAACTGAAACACTCTTAGGAAAATATTTTGAATGGCATACAGTCAGGAAGTGATTCAAACTGCCCTCCCTGGCTAAATTCTTGTTGTCATTTCTATGCAGTTAAATGATTAGCAGCAGGGCCAAATGGATACTGGCTCATTGGGCTGTCAGCTGCCCACTTGGTTGGACTACTGCCAATGATGTGCTGCTTGAAAGACCAAAATGGTAGCTGTCATACTGTCCTTTGAGGTTTAAGTAAAACTCAAATTTAAATGTAAAGCCTCTATGTTTCTGAGCATTTCAGGGACCTAAATTTTCATTACAATTTCCTACTCTGAATTTCTTCCATTTCCAATGGGTTCAAAGACTCTGATCTTGCAACCATTCTCTTCCTGGAATCTGTTCTGTAAAGGCCTAGAAAAAGAACTCAGGCCTTTTCTCTGATTTATCCCAACCCACTCAATCTAGGTAATTACACAGAGCACTAAAGATCTGGAGAACCGGGATTTTTGTTTTCTTAACTGGGCATCTTAACATCTTAATACAGACAATTAGACACTGCTCAGCTCCCCCCATCCTAGAAGGCTCTCTCACCTTGGAGACACCCTTTATTTATTATATATAGCAATTAAGCCCACCCTTGCCTGTCTACTCAGTCGAAGACCTGATACTAGATATCTGCAAATTCTGCTAAAGTAAGTGTCCTCAGATCTGGGCTTCATTCTTCAGTAGCACAAACAAACCAGTGGATGTTTTGAGATTTTACAATTTTCTTTCTCTCATACTAGTCTCTAAGCATTTTTCCGTAACCCTCCCCCCTCTTATATATTCAAACTCTATTGTTCACATTAGGGTTATTAAGTCATACATTCTGGGGCCACTTGAACTAACAAAGTAATTTGACTCCTTTTACTTACCTGTCAAGTCTGTTAAAAAATATTTGAGGTAGTCCAAAACTAATTAAATAAGTCAACCAAACACCTAACTTAGTCTGTCTGTCTTCCTCCACTGTCCCTCCTTTCCGTCCTTCCTTCTTGCCATAATGACTAAAATTAATTTATCCAAAAATCATTATACTCTGTGAGAAAAAAGGAAATCTGGGTCATAAAAATTTATACCTATAATTTTAAAGCTCGTAGATCCCTTCAAGAACAAGTTTTATTGTTAATATTTTTCCCTAAATGCAGAGAGCCTGAATTTGGATATTATGCCATGCATCTTTGTGAATTAAACTTTAATCTCTAACTACAAACAGGTAACATAGAATCTGTACTGTTCATGGATACAAATCAAGTACTCAAGATCACAAATAAATTAATTGTCTTATATCATTCATTTGCCCAGGCCATGGACAATAAAATAGGGTCAAAATAACATTGGAAAAATTAGTATTTCTCTAGTTCTGCTCCTATTTGCTTGAGTAAAAACAAAACAAAACAAACAAACAAACAGCTCCAGGCCTCTCAAATCCTTTCTAAATAATTCTGAAGTCATGTCTTACCTTTGTTCTCAGCAATCACTAGACAGGGAATATTTTTAATCTCTCCAGTTTAGGCCTTGCTTCTTGAAGCAATGTCTTCTGTTAGAAACAAAGATGACATGATTTGTGCCTGCGCTCCTTGCTCTGTTTTATTGTTTCTCAATTTCAAATGTAGATAAGCATGGTTTCCTGTTCAGACGTCTGTCATCTATTCTCAAACAGTACTCCTTCTCTGGTCTTGAAGCAAACCTTTATGACACAATCAACAAATAAAGTTTATTGCCTTATGTTTTTCCTATCTTAGTGTGATTTTAGTAAAACAGCTCTTCTTTTTAAATTCTCAAATGTAATTTCCTCTCTCTAAGACACACAGTGTATTAGGCTGGGATCCAAGTACGGGTACTATTCTCACCTCCAACTGGTTCACTGCTTATCTTTCTCCATATTTAGGTAAGTCTTACACCTTTCAGAGGTACCAGCGATTCTTCCTCTCAATAAGACTTTAAAAATATCCATATTTTGAATTAATACAGTGAAGGTTCAAGCCCAACTTCAGTAGATTTGTCAAAATGTAGGTATAGGAGAGGGCAGAATAGAAGTTAGAGATCAAGTTTTTTGCTTATTCTAAGTCTCTAAGTTTCCTATTTTTAGAAAGAAGAATGCTATTTTGATTCTTTCCTTCTTTCCCTCTATCCCTCCTTTCTAACTTTCTAATTGTACTTTATGGTACTGGCTTTTACATAATTCCTCCAAAGAGCAGGGATAGGTCCCAAACTAAACCTGATCAGGAGACAAAGGTACTGTATCAGGATTGAAACTCTGAACCTGAGAAACACAGAGGGTCTTCATAAATAACTTTGCTGTAGTTTAAGTTCATGGTTAACAGCCCTACTTTAAAGAGAGCTGTACAATAAGAAATCTGTATGTTTAAAACTATGTATTAGTGATTAGTAGCTAATTGCTATTTTGGTAATTTCCACATTAATATTGGTATCCTGTAAGAAAGTAGGTAAAGGTGAGAGAATAAATAAAAATAAAATATCATGTGAGAAGGATGTTTTTAACCCTTAAAATTATTCCAGAAATACAAGATAACATTTGACTTCCACTATCGTTAGGATCTTAGATGAATGGCTACAGGGGCTAATTGTCTTCCTCCTCACTCTTTTGCCTTTCATAATGAGACTAACTTCCTTTGAGAACTGTGAGCATGTGGCAAGCTGACCTCTTTGAGGTTAAAATGGATCCTGAACTGTCGGGTGCTGACTGGTAGGGCTTGAAACTAGGTGAGGTTTTGAAAAAATTAAAAAGTAATCTGCTAATGCACACCTTTCTCACAGGTTTTTGAATTACTTCTTTTTATTCTTTTTCCTTTCTCCCTAATCATATGCTTCTTTTGGTCTAGTTTGAGGAGAGGTTCTCTTCCTAAAGTTTCTTGATTAACTGTCAACAGCCCCTCCTCAAATGAGCCCACAGCATTGCAAGCTTAGACAAAATGGTAGCAAGAGGAAGTTGCCTAGAATCAAAGATTTCAAAATGGTTTTTCACATTACCCCAGTACCATTATGGAGCTTTTTAAACCATGAAAGTCAGAAAGAAAGTTATCTGGATATCACTGAAATATATATATTATTATTCTTTATTGTCAATATATATTGCAAATGTTTTTAAATAAATAAACAATAGAATTACAGAAATTTTATATTTTTTTCATTCTTTTCTGTTTTCATCTTGGCAATCTAACATGTGTGCACATTTACAGCATCTCTTCTTTTCTCTTAGGAGTCTCAAGAAGAGTATTTTGGAGTCTGTGTCAAACCATACCTAAACAAGTGATAGATCAAAAGACAAATGCTATCCCTTACTTGGATAACTTATTTACCTCGCCAAAATTAACCAATTAAATGCCTATATGTTTAAGAGAAAAAAGAGACAAAGTTTAAAAAAGTTAAGAGAGTAATAAAGGACTCATTTTTCATTTCCTAATACTTCTATGATATTCTATGATATTTAATACTTCTATGATCTTCTATGATATTTATTCAGCAAAATTTAAAATGCCAATAGGTGATCTTGACCATAAATGCCATCTACCTAGCTACACTTTGTGACTATGAAATTTAATACTTTAATATAGAGAAGCAACGTTGAATGTGTTGAAAGAATATTTCTATGTAACATCTTTAAAATGCTAATCTAGGGATTACCTGCATATTCTATTATTTGTTTGCTCAGGAGGCAAAGGCTATTTTCTCCACATATGTGCTTTTGTCAATGTCACTGAAATTAGTCTCTTCCTATTCATCTAACAGGACTAATAATTCAGGTAGCTGAATAATAACTATTGTATCCTATATATAACTCTTACATAAAAGATACACAGATTTTAAAGTACATGAATAATAATAACTTTATAGTGGAGAAACCTGGCAGACCTCACCTAAATCAAGTAATAAGTCATTTTAATAGCAAATACATCCAACAGGGTGTGACAAGAGCACACATATCTGTAGTACTCTTCCCTGAACTCCACAACTTCAATCTCTTCATGAGAAAACATCAGGCAAACCAAAACTGAAGGACATTCTACAAAATACTTGTATTTTATATATATTTTTAAAATTTTTTATTTTTTTTTAATTTCTTTTCAGTGTACCAGAATTCATAGTTTATGCACCACACCCAGTGCTCCATGCAAAATGTACCCTCCATAATACCCACGACCAGGCTCACCTAACCTCCCACCCCCCACCCCTTCAAAACCCTCAGATTGTTTTTCAGAGTCCATAGTCTCTCATGGTTCATCTCCCCCTCCCATTTCCACCAACTCCCTTCTCCTCTCCATCTCCACATGTCCTCTGTATTATTTCTTATGCTCCACAAATAAGTTAAACCATATGATAATTGACTCTCTCTGCTTGACTTATTTCACTCAGCATAATCTCTTCCAGTCCCATCCATGTTGATATAAAAGTTGGGTATTCATCCTTTCTGATGGAGGCATAATACTCCATAGTGTATATGAACCACATCTTCCTTATCCATTCATCCATTGAAGGGCATCTTGGTTCTTTCCACAGTTTCATGACTGTGGCCATTGCTACTATGAACATTGGGGTACAGATGGCACTTCTTTTCACTACATCTGTATCTTTGGGGTAAATAACCAGTAGTGCAATTGCAGGGTCATAGGGAAGCTCTATTTTTAAATTCTTAAGGAATTTCCACACTGTTTTCCAAAGTGGCTGCACCAACTTGCATTCCCACCAACAGTGTAAGAGGGTTCCCCTTTCTCCACATCCTCTCCAATACATGTTGTTTACTGTCTTGTTAATTTTGGCCATTCTAACTGGCGTAAGGTGGTATCTCAATGTGGTTTTGGTTTGAATCTCCCTGATGGCTAGTGATGATAAGCATTTTTTCATGTGTCTGATAGCCATTTGTATGTCTTCATTGGAGAAATGTCTGTTCATGTCTTCTGCCCATTTTTTGATATGATTATCTGTTTTGTGTGTGTTGAGTTTGAGAATTTCTTTACAGATCCTGGATATGGGCCTTTTGTCTGTACTGTCACTTGCGAATACCTTCTCCCATTCTGTGGGTTGCCTCTTTAAGAGAAGAGAGAAAAACCACATAGTCCTCTCAATTGATGCAGAAAAAGCATTAGACAAAATCCAGCATCCATTCCTGATTAAAACACTTCAAAGTATAGGGATAGAGGGAACATTCCTCAACTTCATAAAGTCTATTTTTGAAAAACCCACAGCAAATATCATCCTCAATGGGAAAAAGCTCACAGCCTTCCCGTTGAGATCAGGAACACGACAAGGGTGTCCACTCTCACCACTCTTGTTTAACATAATATTGGAAGTCCTAGCAACAGCAATCAGACAACAAAGAGAAATAAAAGGTATTCAAATTGACAATGAAGAGGTAAAACTCTCTCTTTGCAGATGACATGACACTTTATATGGAAAACCCAAAAGACTCCACCCCCAAACTACTAGAACTCATACAGCAATTCAGCAATGTGGCAGGTTACAAAGTCAATGTACAGAAATCAGTTGCTTTCTTATACACTAACAATGAAAATACAGAAAGGGAAATTAGAGAATCTATTCCATTGACTATAGCACCAAGAACCATAAGATACCTGGAAATAAACTAACCAAAGAGGTAAAAGATCTGTACTCGAGGAACTACAGAACACTCATGAAAGAAATCGAAGAAGACACAAAAAGACAGAAGACCATTCCATGCTCATGGATAGGAAGAATAAACATTGTTAAAATGTCTATACTGCCTAGAGCAATCTATACTTTCAATGCCATTCCGATCAAAATTCCACTGGCATTTTTCAAAGAGCTGGAGCAAACAATCCTAAAATTTGTATGGAATCAGAAGAGACCCCGAATTGCTAAGGAAATATTGAAAAAGAAAAACAAAACTGGAGGCATCACGTTGCCTGATTTCAAGCTTCACTACAAAGCTGTGATCACCAAGACTGCATGGTACTGGCATAAAAACACACATAGACAGGTGGAACAGAGTAGAGAGCCCAGATATGGACCCTCAACTCAATGGTCAAATAATCTTCAACAAAGCAGGAAAAAATATACAGTGGAAAAAAAGACAGTTTCTTCAATAAATGGTGCTGGGAAAATTGGCCAGCTATATGTAGAAGAATGAAACTCGACCATTCTCTTACACCATAAACAAAGATAAACTTGAAATGGATAAAAGACCTCGACATGAGGCAGGAATCCATCAGAATCATAGAGGAGAACATAGACAGTAACTCTTTGATATCAGCCACAGCAACTTCTTTCAAGATATGTCTCCAAAGGCAAAGGAAACAAAAGCAAAAATGAATTTTTGGGACTTCATCAAGATCAAAAGTTTCTGCACAGCAAAGGAAACAGTCAACAAAATACTTGTATTTTGATCAGTACTCCTCAAAAGTACCGAGGTCACAAAAGACAAGGAAAGACCAAGAAATATTCATAGATTAGAAGAGACTAAGGACACGTAATGCCTAAACACAGTGTGGTATTCTAGGTGTCAAGAAAAATAACATTAGCAGAAGAACTATGGAAATTTGAATAAAGACCAAAGTTTATTTAATAATATCATACCAACATTCATTTCTTGGTTTTGATAAATGAATTGAACAAACACAAGAACTTAACATTAGAGGAAACTGGGTGAAGGATATACAGAAACATTCTGTGCTATCTTTTCAACTCTTCTATAAAGCTAAAATTATTTTGAAAGAAAAAGTTTATCTAAAAATGAACTTGTAACTCTGAGAGCTTATTTATAAGTTTGTTAATTCAAGATACTTAAATAAAATAGAGTGGTGTAAGAAGTTCCTTTCTGGTATACAGTTATATCTATGCATCTTTATATCTATATCTGTATCTATCTCCATCTAAATATAGGCACACACAAACATTCAAACATACACATAAACACAAAAACACATAGGCTTTCTCAGTAAGCATAAGATGACAGGGATGGGAAGGGTGTTCTGCTTTAGTATAGACAATGAGATGCACACAAACTAGAAAGTCTCAATGAAATCTGAGATTTCTGTTTAATATTCATGATATTTCTTTCTTTCCTATACCCATTAGGTTACTTCTCCATAATGCATCAGTTCAGAGTGACACCTATAAAAGTGTTTCCGGCCAGTTTGTTCCTTCTAAAATTCTTACTCCTTTTCCCATCTGGCTTTGTAAATTCATAAAATATCTGTGTTGCATCACATTATTTAAAACAGCCTCCAATGATATACACCAACTTCAAGTGTGGCTTAACCATTCCAACATCTGATGCAAATGGCTTCTTTAATACTTCTCAGATCAAGCCACCCAACTTTGGGTTTAACTGTTGTTTATCATCTGTGTAGCAGTCTGCTCTACTTTTCTTCCGTCTGTTCAGGCTTAGGCAAGCTTACTGTTGAGCAATTGCATTCCTTACTATTGCCAAAACAGGTTTTATTTTATGTAATTTTACAAAGCCAAACTGCTCCCCTGACAGTAGCAACCCTGCTAGATCCAAGCTCATCAAGCTCATTGGTAATAGCAAAGGAGGAAATATAGCCAACAATCTTTTAAATGTAGACACCAGGAACCAAAGAAGCAAACTTTCGGGGTACATGTTTCTGCTTTTTTACCATCTAGGACTGGATAACAAATTCAGAAAAAGTAGAGGTATCATCTGATCTTCTGTGATATTTATTCAGCAAAATTTAAAATGCCATTAAATAGGTGATCTTGACCATAAATGCCATCTACCTAGCTACACTTTGTGACTATGAAATTGCAAATTTTTTAAGGAAAACATACAAATCTCTTGACGAATATCAACTTAAGTTGGGCTTGTTGTGGGGGGATGTCTTCCCCTTTTTTGGTAGGGAGACAGATGATGGAAGTGACTGTTCACTTTTTGCATTACACTTTGAAGCTTTAATAATGATTTGGTAATATGTGTGCATGCATCCAAAGAATTTTGGAATAAAATATTTTTAGAATTTAGCAAACGACTAGCAGCTCTAAAAGAACATATTAATGTATGGATATTCTGTTACACTAATGATATTTAAGGGAAGAAGACTGGGGTAATCTCATTTTCTTCTCTGGGACTGGGAAAGAGACTCTGCATTATTCCTTTTTTCTTTTAACAAGATGGTGGTAATAAGTATGAGACCAGCCAAAAATACAATGCTGTCATATATAAAATATTCTCTTCCTTTGTCTACATCACATCTGAAAATAATGATGCTGAAAATGTCATTTGTTTTGTATTTTGCCTTACATTTATATTAAATTCTCATGTAAAATCATGAAATTTTATGCTTAAAATCTCATTATATGTTGATGTAATCAAATATAATACAGAAAAATAAATCAATGATAATATAAATTTCATCAAAATGAATACAAGATGCTTTATATGATTCAATAACGTTCTGAGAAAGCACAGAAAGACATAATATTTCAATGGGCACAGATTCACATTCTTAGGACATATGCTCATGTAACTGGAAGGCAGCACAAGAAACACAGCAGGGAGGTTCTTACCTCCCTGTGTGTGGTCTTACCCAGTTGGCCTATTTTACTCATAGGAAGTGAGCTAAAATGGGTATGGTATACTCAATACATTATGCATTAACAGGGAGCACTTCCTCTCTATTTGTCCCAAAAGCAGAACCAAATGATCAGCCTACCATTTCTTCCTTTGTCTTTACAAGGAAATAAAAGCAAAGTACTCATCGGACCTGTAAACAAATCATATAAGAGATTTTTTAAAAAGACATAAAGTTATTAGGGAACTGGTAATAAAATTAATTGTTGGCATTACATAAAAGAAGCTTAATATGGATAATTTTATTATACAGAGATCACATTGGAGTAAGAAAGTGAATACTTCTCTTATACTATTGGTCAATGTGGTACAGATGCTAGTGTCCAACAAAATTTTAAGTTCATGTTAGAGTAAGAAAATATTACCCTATTGATCAATGCAACAGAGATAGCTAGTGTCCACCAAAATGATGCCCCCCCCATTGGAAGATTCAGTACTATGAGCCATTGAACTACATTTCCCAAATACTTCTTGCAGCTCACAACCATGTGCTTAGTTCTCACCAGTAGATGTGGACAGATATGTCTGTCCCTTTCATGCCAGAATCTTTTAAAAGCAAACATTAGTTTTCCACTGTCTCTTTGTCTTTTAACTAAGAGCTCCTATGGAATGTCAAAATCACAAGGTAGAAGGACTCTGGATTCCAGAATTACCACATTTCTTACTTACCACAGGAAGTAAGAAGCTTCCTGCTCACCATGAATATTCATGTAGAACTATTAAGTTTGTGAGAAATATTTTCAGCACATTAAAAGTCTAAATTTAGGGTTTAGTTGGTCAGCAACTAGTATTATTCCATCTTATGCAATCAGGTATTGGTCCATTAACATGTGAAGATAGGTAGAAAGAACATCATCAATAATTATAACCTACAGAGGCATCAGAATAAGGGAGATACAACAAATAAAAGACTAGCTCTCTTAGTTTGAGTTTTTATGCTTGATATTCAAAGAAGAAGAAAATTACTGGACCTGAAAAACACTTGAAAGGATGTTCTTTCTGAGACAGAAAAGATAACGAAACAGGAAGTTTTCAAAGGAAATAAATTAGATTAGAAATAATGGCTTCCCACTCGTTAGCAAAGTTTCTAAAGACAAACAACATAGAAGAAGTACAGAAGAAAAATCAAACCAACAGTGACTTGCCTATGTGTGCATCCCTGTAGATTTCACCCTCTACACACATATTTCCAGTGTTCAGAAAGGGGTATACATTCTAAAAGGGCAGGAGATCATTCATACTTCTCCTAAGGTCTCTAAATCTTAGTCAAAGAGAGCTTACTTCTCTATTGAAACATTAGTTCATTAGTTAAGTGTTCCTTATTTCTCCATATATCCCCTCTCTTTGTATACTTTGGGCTCCTTTGGCATCCACAGAACTTTGTGTAAGCCTCTGTTCAGCATTAATGAATTAAGGGTGGGCTATTTCTCTAGGAGTACTCTCTCACCCAGCAATGGTAGCTTGAGGACAGAGGCCTTGTTTTACTCTTCTCTGAATCCCCAAGAGCCATTTATTCATCAAATATTTATGGAATATTTACATTGCAGCAGACCCTATGCTAGGTACTAAAGATAGAATGGTGAACAAGACCAGTAAGGTCTCTGGCCTCCTGGAGATTACATTCTATAAGAGAAAAACAAAACAAACTGAGTGGAAGGAAGGAAGGAACAAAGGAACGAATGAAGGGAAGGGATGGAGGGATGGAGGAAGATATTATTTCAAGATACAATAATTTCTAAAGTAAAAAAGAGGCAGAAATATAGAATGATAGAGGAAGGCCTTCTTTAGGTAGAATAATCAAGGCAAATTTTTCTGAGAGAAGGCAATCAAATAATGAGATTTGAAAAAACAGAAATAATTACCTATGCAAAAAGTATGCATGCATTTGTGATGGGTGGGATCTCAGCAGAAGAAAGAGTATGTACAGAAGCTCTGAATCAGGAAAGACTTAGAGTATTTACATAATAGATGAATGAGTATAAATACAGTGAGTAAAGGAAGCATGGTCTGGCATGAGCCAGGAAGGTAGTCTTGGAAACCTGGATTTCATTCTAAGTACAAGAGAAAGCCATTTTGGTGTTATAAGCAAGAAAGTGACATTATCTATCTGAATTTTGAGAAGAGAATTTTTGTTCAGGGAATGGACTGGAATGAGGGAAGGATTTGGAGGTTATCTAATGATCACAATGAGAGGTGTTGAAGACTTGGACCCCGATGAAGGCAACAGAGATGGAGAGAAGGTGGCAGACCCAATATGTATTTTAGCCCTTAATTTCACAAAATATATTTACAGCCTAAATGTAAGCACTGTCAGAGAAAGTAAGGAATCCAAGCTGACTCTTCAGGCTTGAGAAACTGTCTAGAATGTGAAGAGGGAGACTATTTTCAAGGGTGGTGGGAGAAGCCAATGGATGGTTGGGAAGAATGGTGGAGCGGGAAGAGAATGGAGAAACCAATGGATGGTTGCGAAGAATGGTGGAGTGGGAAGAAGTTAAGAGTTCCATCATAAGGATTTGACAATATATGAGATCTACAAAAGCTGATGTCAAGAAATGCATAGGCTAGTCTGGAGCAAAGAGGAAATCTGAGTTAAGTAGAACATTTAGGGTGACCAGCATAAGGTGTAATTGAATCTATGAGAATTACTCAGGAATAGAGCATATGAAGAGAATTCAGTACCTTTCAGAGTGCTTCCTGTACATTTGTTAAATGAGAACAAGAATCCTGACCTAATTTCCAGTGCCCATGAATAGGTTACTGCCTCTTCACTCTGCCTGTTGTACTAACCCCCTCCACTCAGTTTTTTAATGCCAATTGCCTCTTCCTACCTAACTGCCCAGATATACCATCCATTCAGCTCAACCCTCTCATACCACATCCTAAGGAAACCCTGTAAAACAAGCAGCTTTATTCCCTACAGCCAGAATTTCTATCCTTCATATTTTGATCTGTCATGCTAATAGTGGATTTTTTTTTTACGCTAGTAAGAACATAAACAAAAAATATATATATCCAGATGGTTCTCAAAACTAAGAGAGATGGTGAGATTCACCAGCGAGTATGTAGAAGGAAAGAAAAAGGGGAAGAAAAAAAAAAAAAAGAACAGAGTCTAGAATAGCCTGAGCATTAGTATGTTTGAATATTTAGAGAAAAAAAAAATCTTTACAGGTCAAAAACATGATTGAATATACCTCAAAAAATTCTATACATTTCCCACTAGGAGTAAATCACTTTGTATATTCTTAAACAATTCTGTGACTCTATTTTAATTAAGGATATTCAGACCTTAAAGGTTAGGCTCTACTTCTCAAACATACTATGTGTTTAAGGAAACAAAATATGATGCATAAGTTATTTGATTTAAAAGAACACATTATTCTTTTCTGACACTATAGGAATTTTTGAACATTAGCTTTATCTCATTACCATAAAATCATGATCTTTTAAAAGCAACTGAGAGTACAATTAACCTTAAGAAAAGGATGTCATCATTTTCTGATTATCTCCACTTTCAAGAGCCAGTCATCCAGAACCTGTGTTTCTAATAATTTTTTTCCAATATGGGATCTGATCTATATTTTCTTGACTTTCTGAATACAAAACAGACTTTGTGGGATGCATGTCTAATGAGTCATCCTTGTTTTTTATGAAAAACATGATTTTCCAGTACTGTAGCATTTTGTTCTTTACTGATGCATTTGCATAAAATGAATATATTACAACTTGGATGTTGTGATTTAGTTAATTATGACAGTCACACTGATGCCTTAGTGATTTCATGAATCTGGAATGAACCTGAGTTTTTTTTAAGGGTCTTACCTCTGATATACTAAAAAAAAAATCCTTATACAACAAAACTTTCTTAATTGTATTTGATTATGTAAATAGTCTTTGAGTCTTAGAATGGACACATACTTACTATGGATAAGAAAAAAAAAGTACAAGGTCTCACTTCAGCAGCAAAGCTGCCATGGAAAAATATAGACCAGTACACAAAGGAATGATATGAACTAATTAAATGTACGGTTGTGTTACTCTTCCCATTGAATGTGGTTTAATACTTATTCACTTGTTTTCACTTTAAGCTAGCTTCAAATTAGTAGTCACCAATTCACAGTTTTAATGTTGTACAGGATAAGAATGTATGTACATGTATATACATGTATGTACAGGGTAAGAAGTCCTGTCACTAACATAGTTGCTAAAATCATCAATATGCTCAGAATATTTCCACAAAACCCCATTTGTCTCTGTGCTTACACTCATTCACTTATTCATTCCATTAACATTTCTTGAGTACCTACTATATTCTAGGCACTGTCTCATGGATTGAGGATACAATAAAGAATAAGGCAGTCAAAATACTACTTTCATGCCTCTTCTAGTGGAACAGAAAAAAAAAGGATTCAATAAATTAGTTAATAATTACTTTTATATAAATACTCTCAAGGAAGTAACTGGAATCCTGTGAAAAAGCATAATGATGACCAATGTCACACTAGCAAACCCCTCGGTTTAACCAAACTCTAGACAGGCTCTTGCCTAACTATAGACCCCCAAAATCCCTTTTCTTAGAGGATTTACTTTAGAAAACTTGCCATTGCAAAATACTCTCCCACCCCTGTAGATGTGAATCTTCTCCCAGCCCCTTACCAGCTTGACAAGGCAACAGTGTCTTTATCAAGGACCTGGGCCATATCTGTGAAATACAATCATCGAGAAAGGGAGATAGGACCCCTTCCTTCCAATCTCTGTGGGGAGGTAGGAGTCTAACCAACAATTGTTGAACACAGCTGGCCTAACTTGCAACCTCATTGTTTACGTCTCCAGTAGTTTTCCACTATCTCACCCCAGCATTAAATACTCTCCTGCTTTGTGTTTTAGTAGGGTTGAGTTAAATATCTCTCCCTTGCTGTAATAGACTCGAGTGACTCTTTTTTTGCCTGTTTAACTTGTTATTGCAATTCTCCTCTGATAACAAAGAGAAACTCTGTTATCTACTTCAGACAGAGTGAAGGCAAAGCACCCCTTAAAAGATGGCCTTTAAGTAATGAAGAACAGCAGCAATGTGTAGGACCAGGGAAGAGTACTTTAGGCAGAAGGAGCAGATGGCATCAAAGCACTAAAGCTGGGAAGAGTTTGTTGTGTTCACAGAAGACCAGGGTGACAATGACATGGGAGTGAAGAGATTGTGGTATGAGACTGATGCGCAGACAGGGGCCAGGTCATGCGGCACACGGTAAGCCAAGGTTGAGAGTTTATATTTTATTACAGGAGTACCGGAATGTATTGAAATGTTTTAAGCAATGGAAAAATATTTTTTAAAAAATGCCCAGTAGTTCTAAGGAAGATAAACTGGATGGGCTTAAGAATGGTCCACAGTTGTGGAGTTGTGGAGTTAACCTTTCAATCTTCACTTTGAAAAGTGTTTTGTCAAAGAATCCAGATCTAAGAAGTATAGATTAGGTGCCTGGGAGTTTAGAGAATTGGGAATAAATCTAAGATTGGAATTTCTCCCTGAAGAAAACTCACTTTGCATTTGGTCTTCTAAGATAAAACTACAGAGAATTTAATTAAAATTAAAGCTTCTCTGACTGTATTAAAGCAAATACAATGATGAATTCCCTTATATCTGGAGCACTAAACATGTATTAACTCAAATGACTCTCAGTGCTGATGGAGTTCTGCTGGAACATTTATGATGTGACTGACTCACAAAACAGTGCTTGACAGAGATTCAGACATCCCTCTTTGTTTCCAAGTTCCATTTAACCTTAGCACTAACCTATAACCAACAAAAAATGAAAGGAAAGCATTGCTAGCATGGTAGATCTACATAACTTTTTCATGAATTTGAAAACTGTAGACAGCCAAACAGCTATAACTTAAACTGAATCAAACCAATGGTCCATCTTGCCTCCTGCTGCCTTTCACAGTCTTACTCAGAAGAACGTGCAGGGGCAAGTTTGCCTCTATGACAATAACCTCTAAAATTGAAGCCTGAATTTGACCATCCTAATTTCTCTGGCTGAGCCCACAAGCCATAATTGCTTTAAGAAGCATATAATGAATGTCAAATGATTAAATGAATGAAGGAGTAAAAAAACAATATCTCTCAGATATTGTGACTGAGAACATTCAGATCCTCTATAATTTGAAATTGTGAACCAACATCTAAATGAGGTTTTTTAAGTTTAGCCCACCCCAAAAGATGTTTTAATTTGTTAAATGAGTTGTCCACTACATGGTCAGAAAATTTTTTCTGTATGGGCTAGATAGGAAATGTTAGTCTCTGAAGACCATGTGGTCTTTGTTGCAGCATTTCAACTCTGCCATAAATGACTATATTCCAATAAAATGTTATTTATTGATACAAATATAAACTTCATATATCTTTCACATGCCATGAAATATGCCACATGTCTTCTTTTGACTTTTTCCAACCATTTAGAAGTATGTAAACTATTCTTGGCTTGCAGGCTGTACAAAGCAGGCATCTGGGTAGATTTAGTGTGGGCCATACTTTGCTGACCCTTGGTCTCCTGGCATTGGAGAGACCAAGTTGAAGAAGATAGTTTTATAAAGGTTTTCACAATGAGACTAGGTATTCACCAAATCCAGTGACCAAGGATTACATTTAGGTAGACAAGTCAGTGTAACATCAAAATTTTTGCATGAAGTTCATTCTTCTCTATGAAGACAAAATTCTTCATAGAGAATGTGACATCTTCTCTGTGACATCTTCTCTGATGTCACAAAATTCTTGATGACTAACAACAAGAAGTTGGAGAATAATCATTTCAATGGATTCAAGGGCCTGGTAAGGGGGAAACGCCTTCATAAAAGGAATCAATTTTTATATAAGAATGATGTAGAGTAGGACACCTGGGTGGCTCAGTCGGTTAAGCATCTGCCTTCAGCTCAGGTCATCACCTCAGGGTCCTAGGATCAAGCCCAACATCAGGCTCCCTGCTCAGGAAAAGTCTGCTTCTCCCTCTTCATCTCCCTCTGACCTTCTCTCCCTGCTGGTATTGTCTCTCTCTCTCTGTTTCTCTCTCAAATAAATAAATAGAATTTTTAAAAAATAAGTAAAATTTAAAAAAATGATGCAGAGTGAACCAAAAGCAAGTATCCAGGAAGTTCCATTTATGAATGAAACATCCTACCATCTATTCAACTCCTTTGGCTCTAGCATGTTACTCATTAGGGAACTCTGATTTCCAGTTCAGTTTTCCAGGTACTTTGCAAAGGTACTGCCCTAAGTAGAAGATATAATTATTTCTACCACTGGAAATAAAGTTCCTCCCTATGAATTTATAAACTGCTAAGCTTAAATAGTTCTAATCAATTCCCCAGAGTCCAAGATATAAAAATAACTTTCTGAACATAGAATACAGAGAACTAGATCTTGGCCCCTTACTGAGCTCACTAAGGTAGTGGTTTCCCTTGAGGCCCTGCCTGCACAGCAGGCACACAGCTCTCAACTGCCAAGTTCTCAATCAAGCATTATGTTTCTCTCCTGAAAAACTTTCTCTTAAACACTCTATATATCTATTTATATTTATTTTTCATTTTACTGTTACTATTTTAGTATGTGTCTCTAACAGGACTCTTTTCAAACATAACCACAGTGCTATTACTATTTGTAAAATAAATTAATTCCATTATACCAATGAATAGGCCGTTAGTGTTATCAGTTAATATCAGTTATTTAACTGTTATCAGTTAATTATCAGTCTCATAAGTATTTTAAATTATACTTTTCTGTTTTACATAGTGTATACATTTCTTTTCCCTATTCTATATCTGCATATATTTACAGAGAAGCAAATGATTATTCCCTATTATAGAAAGTAGAGGTTTTTTTTTTTTTTTTTCTCTAATTTCAACTTAAAGCTTATCTTTCCAGACTCAACAAAAGCCTTCTCTGTAGTAAACAGAACCCTGGGCTGAGAATCAAAAGATCAGGTTTGGAGTCTTTCACTGTCCCTTAATATATGAGATTAGGAGGTCACAAAACTTCTCTGTGACACATTTCTTCACCTCATGAAATGAAGAGGTTGAGTAAGTAGATGGTCTCAAAAATACCTTTCCACACCAAAATTAATTCTTTTTTCTTAAAGGATTTTATTTATTTAACAGAGAGAGACACACACACACACGGAGAGAGAGAGCACAAGCAGGAGGAGTAGGAGAGGGAAAAACAGGCTTCCCACCAAGAAAGTAGCCTATTGCAGGGCTTGATCCTAGGACCCTGGGATCAGGACCTGAGCTGAAGGCAGATGCTTAATGGCTGAGCCACCCAGGCACCCCACAAAATTCATTCTCTAAGAGCACCTTGTCTATACCAATTAAGAATATTCAGATAGGTGATATTCTCCTCAAGTCTTGGATTTAGTCTACTGAAGACTGACACATTGTGTCATCAATCTTTAAATGGAAAGAAAATGTTTGACAATTTAGGCAATTCACATAGAACATATATCTTTTCTAATTTAATAGATGATTCCTCCTACTCTTTGTTTAGACAGCATAGAAAGACTTAATCTAACCAAAACATCAATGTTAATGGTTAAAATAATTGGATCTTTTCCTTAAAACTAAAAAGTCTTTCGGCATGAGAAAACAAAAAACAAAATCAGTGTTGGACAATAAGAATTTTTAAGTCCTTCCCCTTCTTTGAACTTTAGTAAGCTACATAAATAGCAGCCTATTGTATAAAATGAGAACAAGATATATGATGCAGCATCACCACTAACTTCATATTTTCTACATGTGTATTTAATGGAGAAACTTCAAGTTCAAGTTTCTCTCTTATAGTTTAATAAATTTTCTAACACCTTCTTCTTAGAAGGTAAAGAAAATTCTCTTTTAACTGTTAAGATCAATTATAGCCCAAAGGCTTCAAGAAATCAATGTTCCAGTGATAATTAAAGGTCAAAATTTAGAGGAAGACTCACAATATAATATGTTAAAACTCAATAATGAAGGCATAAGAAGTGGTCTAGATTATCAAAGCTAACATTTATAAATGTAACAATAAAAGAACTCTTTCTAAACAGCTTCTTAAAACATTAAAAATTTTATTACAATTTAACATTAGATATAAAGCCCTTAAGTCTGTTCTAATTACTAACTGAAATATACAATTATTTAAAAGTGATTTTAGCCAACTGTCCATGCCTAGCTCACGTTTCATATAGAATTAAGAAAATAAACATCTGACCCAACTCACTGTAAAAGTCATATTTTTTCTTCTTTTAACATAGTCTATAAATTTAGAAAATAAGTGCTATAGAAACTTGACTAAAAAGTAACTTGGCCAATTTGGTATAACACAAGTAAGACTAAGGAAACATTTTATATATATATGAATGACTATTTGTGAAAAGGAATTTATGCCCTCCTACATTAAAGGGGGCTAAATGATGGTAGATAGGCCATACCCCATCAATCTATATAAAAACATGAACTTCAATGATCTGCTACAACTCCCTCGAGGAAAATCCCTGATACAAAACACAATGATCAGAGATGATTTAAGATTAGATGGGCAGGGCCAAACAAATGAAGGGGTTCAACAAATGAATAGCAAGTTTTAATGCTAATGACATTATGTTCTGCAAGGCAGAAATTCAGAGTAGTTATTTCATTTTAACAGTTCAGCTTGCAAGCAAATGAAATAACAAAACGCAGTACAAAATCCTCTGAAACTGTCACTAAGCTGTCTCAATAGATGTCACAGTGTCAACCTTATGCACACCTTCTGCATATTTCTGTATTCTCTATCATACAGTTCTAACTTTCATCACACAAGTCATAAGTGACCACATGGAGATGGAAACCTACCAAAGGAAGTGATTATATGGGTTACGGTGACTTAAATCTTAAACTCTATACCCTAGTATGAAAAGCTGAGTAAAAAACAAGTTCTCTCAGTAATCAAAAAACTGGGATACTGAGGCAGTTAGCAGTAAAGGCATAAGCTAAAAGATCGCATCCAGTGATGTCATGCAGTAGATTCTGCTCCAAATGAACTGGGACAATCCAGAGCCATAAGAAAGAGAGAGATTTTTGAGGTCCATGTAGAATATAATCCTTGGAGTTGTTTCTCCTCCTGATGATTTTACTTAAACAGCTAGAGTCAGTGTCTGTTCCCAGCGACTATATAAAACTGACAGACACTCTCTAAAACTGGTCCTCTCAAGGTCACCGTTATTCCCAGGTTTGAAAAATCCAATCATTGCTCTATCTTTATTTTGCTTGATCCATCATTGTTCAGTAGGTTTGATCCCCCCTTCCTCCTGTAAATACTTTCTTCACTTGTCTTCCAAAACACTACATTCTCTTGCGTGTTCTCCTTTCTCGTAGGTAGTTCCTTCTCAGTCTCCAGCACCAGTTTCTCTGGCTTCTCAACAAGAAATGCTCAAGGCTGGATCCTACACCCACTCACACGGTGATCTCTTCTAATGTCTTAGCTTTAAATACCATTTATTGGCTCACAACTCCCAAAATTATATCGTCTGCCCAATTCCCCTGAATCCCAGACCCTTATTTCTAATTGCCATCTTGATACTTACACATGTATACATCTAAAAAGCATCTCATACTATTCAACAACAAATTCTCAAGAGTTTGCCCAAAACATGCTGCACTGGCAATCTTCCCCATCTAGTAAATGGCAATTTCTTTCTTTTAATTGTTCACATCCAGACTATGGCATCATTCTTGACTCCTCATGTCCAGCCCACAAGAGAATTGTGACTTACCTCCAAAATATAACCAAAATTTGATCACACCTCACTACATCCAAATGATCACTTTGACCCAAGCCATCAGCAACTCAGTGCATTAGCTTCTGAACTGGTCTCTATGTTTCTGCCATTGCCCCAACTATCCATACTCAACACAACAGCCAAGGTATTATTTTAAACAAAGTTTGGTCATATCATTTCTCTACTCTAAACCCTTTTGTGACCTCCTATCTTACTCAGAATGAAAACCAAAGTCCTTAAAAAGTCCCAAGTCTCTGTACCTTCTGGTCCTTCCATCATTTCTTATCTCCCTGGCTCACTCTACTTCAGTTGTATTACCTCTTTGCTCTTTCTTGAATACACTATTTACACTCATGCCTCAAAATCTTTGCATCTGCATTTGGGTTTCCCTCTTAAATTCTTCAAGTCTTCGCTTAATGTTATCCTATTAATGAGATCTTCCCAAATAAACTATTTAAAATATATTTCCTATTATTCTACAGTTTCCTATCTTTCTCCTTAATTTACTTAGTACTTATCACTTATTTGTTTGTATTTGTCTGTCTTCCCTCACTATAGTATCAGGTTCAGAGAGCAGGGACTTTTTTCCTCTTGCTCACATGACTCTATGCCAAGAACATGCTTAACACATAGTAGGAACTTCATAAAAGTAGTTTAATGGGCTTATTCAGAGCTTTGAGAGACACTATATCATGCATAAATCTTACTTTAATTTCCCAGAGTCCACATTTTCCTTTAAGATAGATTTATTGGGCAGGCTGTAGTAGCTTCCTTGGACAAGCTGTGGTGGCTAAAATATCAAAATATTCAAATGCTTTTCTGGCTACCAACCTTTCATTTCTAAGGGTATTTACCAAGTATATACTGGGTAGGTCTTTGGTTCCAATCTAGGTCTTTGGTCCCAATCTCTACTGCAACACTACGCAGAAAAGAGCTAACATAATAGGCTTGAGACTGTTATACCTCTAGAGGACTGCTTGCAAGGTTGACTCAACTGACAGCTAAGAGCTTAGATTTTGGGAGAGATTTCACCACACTAACTAATAAGAGTGACTTACTGTGCATGATTGTGCAAATAATATGGCTTACGCTAAATACCTGCCTGCCTTCTAGCAGTCTGGAATGCCAGGCAAAGGCTGTTTGAGTGACCACTTCCCAATAAAAAGCCTGGAAATGAGTTTCTAATGAATTTCCCATTTCACATGTGTTGTCACAACTCATTTCTGGGGCAATTTAGCACATCCTGTGTAACTCCACTAGGAAATGACTCTGGAATCTTGTACTTGGTTTTTTTCATATTTTCCCCCATGCACCTTTACCCTTTGCTAAGTTTGCATTACATATTTACCATAAAAAATAACCACAATGACTAAAAATATATACTGAGTCTTATGATTCCTCTCAGCAAATCATTAAATCTTGGGGGAAGGTGTCTTGGGAGCCTCTGATCTGTGCACTCACAGAACTCTTACTGAATGTCTTTTATGTGCCAAACATTGTGTTTCGACCCTAGTGAATGGAGATAGAGCATAAATGAGCTTGTGGGCTTCAGTTACTTATTTTACTCCTCTAAAAACCCGGATTTTTTCAAACTGAAGCAGCCCACATCCTGCTCCAGGACTCCTCCAGAGGCATCCCCTTATCAGGAACCTTTCCTAGCCACAGTCATATGATAGAAATAATGAAGAAAGAAACCCTGTGGAAAAGAAGGATCCAGAAGAGCCAAGAACATCCAGGTTCATGGCCAGTCCCATCATAATTTCTTTCCAGCTTCCCAAAGTGAACAAAAGGGAGGGTTCTTGACACAGATTAGACCTTCTTTGGTTTTTGGTTTTTTGTTTTTGTTTTTGTTTTGTTTTTGAGACAAGGAGATGGAGTATGAAGTTATCCTATCAAGGTTTCCATTCTGGTTTTCAGAATTTGCCATTCATAGCTTGGGATTTGAAATATTCAGCTCTATAGTCTAATTAAGAAAGACTATTTATATGGACCACTGCCTACCAAAAACACAATAGTAAATGCAAAACATACATATTTTGTAGTAAATGTAATAGTAGATGTGCTTTTGGTAGGAAGTAGTCTGCCACTTATGCTACATATAACCTCCCAAGCCTCTATTTCTTTCATTACTTCAGAAAGACAATTTTGCCTTTGTACAAAATCCTGATTTGTCTACCACATGCATTCCTGTTCAAGTCTGATCACTGCTCTTCAGGAAAAATATTTTTAAAAGACCAGCTAAAATAATCAAGGAGATGGATGTACTTCTGCATGCAAACAGACTGAAGTGATTAGGATTCCTGGGCCTAGAAATACAAAGATTTAACAAATATATTAGTGCTATGAATAATTCATTTTCTAAATCCATAAGTCATCAGTAGTGATCACATGAATTGAAAATAAGAGCAAAGTTTTAAATAGGAAATAGGCAACATTATTTTGTATGGTGTGGAGTACACTTTAAAAAATCATCACAATAAACATGGACTGAGATTTTTCTTTTTCTGGTTTTTTTTTCCCCCTAATCTATGTTAGTTTCCTATTGCTGTGTAACATATAACCACAAACCTGGCAGCTTAAAACAATACCCATTTATTGTTCCCAGTTGTATGAATCAGAAGTCTAGGAGCAGTTTGGCTGCACTTGCCATTCAGGGGTCAGGCAGGCTGTGATTTTTATCAGACTCTAGAGAAAAATCTGCTTCCATGCTTATTCTGATTCTTCACAAATACAATTCCTCACAACTGTAAGGGGGTCTGACATCCCTATCTTTTTGCTGGCTGTAGTCTAGCAGCCACTCTCAGTTCTTAGAGACTACCTATCATTCCCTGCCACATAGTCCCCTCTATCCTCAACACCAACAAAAGAGAATCTCCCCTGCATCAAATCCCTCTAACACTTAAAATTTCTTTCCAAGAAGAGCCCAGTTCTTTTTAAGGGTTCATGTGGTTACACCCACTAATTATAATCTCCTAATAAAAAGAACATTTTGAGATTTGGGACTTTAATTACTTCTGCAAAATCCCTTCCCAGCAGCATCTAGATTAGTGTTTAATTGTAACTGGAAGAAGGTCTATATATACCAAGGTACTGATAATCTTAGGGGTCATCTTAGAAAGGTGCCTGCCACAAAATCCTAATGCAAAGTCTCATAAAGTTGGGATTTTTGTATATGTTTCTAACCTTTGAGATTAATATAAAACAAGAATACTCTTTCTCATCATAACATAGCCCTTTGTGTCTATGTTAAAAACAGAAATGGGGCTGGATAAAACTGATCCAAACCAGAGTGGGAATCGTTTTGATTTTCTAAAATTTTTAACTTTAATAACTTTTTTTCAGATTTTTCCCATTTGCTTAATCAGATCACCAATAATTGATTTCTTTTCTATTTTTTAACCCTTCTCTCCCCAGCCTTAATTAGTAATAAACTGACCAAAATCCATATGGATAGCCTTTTTTACAAATAAGCACTGGGAAGACACACTGTCAACCAAAATAAATGTGTGGTGTCTTCAAGAAGTTCACTATTGAATAAAAGAAGCAGAACATAATGGAAAAGAGATACACAAAGAAATGTACAGAAATCCCACTATCAAATGTCATGCACTGAGCAGAGCAATTTCTTCATGGGCTACACGACTATAAAGCACTACCTTGAGGCAGCTCTACCCTATAATAAGAAGGCAGCCTTCGGGGGTGACAGACCTGCATCCTTTTTTGCTTATCTCATACTTAACCTCACTTGATAACTATGTGACTTGGAGAAACTGTTCTGACTTCTTGGAGCCCGAGACTCCTCATCTATAAAAATGAGATGAAAAATAGTTCTCATCCCCAGGTTATTGTGAGATGTAAGTCAAATAATGCACTTATGGCACTTTGTAGTGTACCTTTATACACAGGAGATGATAATATGTGTTTAATATTATTATTATTATCATTTGAATAGAGTAAATTATGAAAACTTTATGAAAAGCATCCTTTCTCTGTATATCCATAAGACTTCATACAGCTTGTGTCACAGCTCTTACCCCTACTACTTCTTATCATTTTCTTTACTCTTGTCTGTCCCTCCTAACAAATTAAGACTTCTAAAAGACAGAACCTGTGTACTTCCTGTCACCTATATGTACATGCTAAATAAATATCTATATATTTTTTAGATAAAGGGACTAAATAAATTCTTACCAGTATTTTGAAAAATGGAATCATTAACACTGGTAGAAGAAAGGAAAGAGCAGCTATGGTAGGCAGTAAGCAAGATATAATCAGAGATTAAAGGGAACATGTAGCTTGCTTGTAGGGAATATCAAGTCATCAATGAGAATAACTGATGTGTTATCCATTAGTTTTGAAGAGGAGTTTCAGCAACCAAGTTTTGACAAATTTATAGAGAAATATTAGAGAAATACCCAAATGTCAACTTTCTCATTTAAAAAAATAAATCAGCTTAATTTTAACACTTTGGTTAGGTCTGATACATAAGTCTCCTATTTCTGCCTGTGTCAAATGGATTTGTCCCCTTTACTCTCAAGCAACATCAAAGATAAATCAAGAGTTGGTTCTTCCATCTCTTCCATCTTCATCACCTTTAAATATCCAGTAAAAACAAAAATATTCAGCACAGTTTGACCCAATGGGAAACCTATTCTTTTTACCTAACTTCAAATTGTCCAGTCAAAAATTAAATTGAATAGTTTGCCAATGATTTAACATCTATCCTGTTATATCAGATGTATAAAACCTTGACCTATCTTGTTACATTTTTATTTCATTTTGATAGAAGTCAAACAAATTATTTTATGAGTTAATTTTTAGGTACCTGCCCTGTAGATAAATTCTTACATGTCATGGTAAAGCCTAAAGCAAAAATATGCTGCCAGATTTTGAACTCCTGAAGGCAGCCTTCTTTGATAGACTCTGGGTCACAGAATACCATTTTGTTCCACATCTTCCCTTTTAATTAAATGTCTACAGCATAAACTTCAAAAAAGACACTTGTTCCTAGAATAGGTTATGTTCTGCAAAGCAAAGCAAAGCAAAAATCAAGGGTGAGTGGTTTTTATGCAGAAGCACAGATAGGCAAAACCAGTACTATAGTTGACCCAATAATCTTAAATATAAGAGAAGAGGCCTGATGCTACCAATCTTCCGAGATCTTCCACAAAGAACATGGAGCTTAGGGTCAGATATTCCTACAAACATCGTGACAGGGGCCAGTTTGCTTAAATTTCATCTGTAAAATGGGGATAAAATCTCTTATATATGGTTATTGTGGGATCAATTGAACTCGCAAAATTCTCATTGTAGTATGTGGCACAGTATAAATGCTAAATAAATGATAAATTATAAATGTCACTATTAATGTCATCAATGAGGAAAATGACCTCAGCAAATTGACACATCAATTGTGATGTTTTGGAGAATAGCTAAATTTAACTGTTTTGCTGTGTTATGACCAGTAGCTTAGGTTTTATAAGCAGATCAGCCACCATCTTTCCTGAGCTTGTGTTTTCACTCTTAAGTGTACACAGATCTGATCATTTGTAGGCTGATAATTTGCTAAAGATGATAAAATCAAGTCAGTAAGTCAGTCAGGGAAAAGTAGGTCTATGAAGGTTGGTGGTGAAGAAGCTGCTTTAGTTACTGATTCACTGCAAGTAGAATGACCATCTCTGCAAAAAAATTTAGTACCCTGTCCTTAATTCTGTCTCAATGTATAATTTCAACATGTAATTCCCTGTATTGGTCTATCGTTGCTATAGCAGATTATTGAAACCAGGTAGCTTAAACAACACAAATCTATAATTAGCAGTTCCGGAGGTCCAAAGTCAGACATGAATCTCACTGGAGCTAATGTCAAGTTGTTAGCAGGTCTGATTCTTTCTGCTTTGGTTATGTTAATTTGCGGATTGTTTTTTTCCTATAAGCAAATATCAACCAACAGGGATAGAGAAGTAGAGATGTTGCTGAACTTTAGAAGGAACCAGACTTGGGCTAAACATTTACTAGGATAGTTGGGTTAATTCTTTCATAGGTATATGCTAACAACCATATCATTTCAGCAGAAGAAATTAATTAAAAAAAATCTTTGTGCCTGAGAGTAACATACTTGAATTATAATCATTACCTTCAAACTATAATTATTCAGCTATTTTTCTCTAAATTTCTCTAAACTTACAAAGAGGATTGTCAAATCTGTAACTTTGATGTTAGACTCTTCCTTCTCAACAATAGCTGCAATGTTACATTTATTTGTGAATGCTATATATTAAAGATATAAACACAATCAAGCTTTTGTAGCAGAGTATTAGCAGGAACATGAAAGATTTGAAACAAAATCATATGTAGAACAGCTGGAAGAATTTGGAATATTAAATCAAGAAAGAAAGGACTTGATAGATCTAAAAAGCAAGTAAGGATGTAAACCAGTTTAAAAATGACTAAACCTTCGTGCTTACTATGAGCCTGGGACAGCACTAAACGTGAGAGTACTATGATGATTAAGACCCACATTCTTCCCTTCTGAGGGAAAAATACACACATAAGTAGATATTTTAATATAATAAATTAACAGATATTTTCAGGCCATATTCATGATAGCTATTTTGAAAGTTTGTATTCAGGTTGTCATGAGGATGTGAGACCCATTAGCTTAGTGCCATTATAATTTCATGGTCTCTAACCTCAACAGGACCATGTCAGCTTGTTTTTCTGTTTTTCTCAGAGATTAGTTCAAGCCTACTCCCCATCTTCATCTCTAAAATGGGAATAATGGTAATTAAGCCATTGAATCTGATTGCTTTGAGGATTAACTGAATTAGTTCATATAAAATTTCACAGCAAAGAGCCTGAAACATACAGTTCAATAAATGTTTGATATCATTATTATTCTCAAACTTCTCATTCCTTGCTCCATCCTCCTTCACCTTTTCTTAACATGACTCTGCTTCCAACTTACCACCTTGAAATTCCCCTCATATCTGGCTACAGAACCAAAAAGTAAGTTGTATCTATGTCTGTTTTTCTTCCTTCCCTCCTATCACAGTGAAAGAGAACTACAACCTCCTATTACCAAAGGCTAATCTTTCTACCAATTCTCCAGAGACTCTTCTTTTTCCTCCTTAGGAACATAATCATCTTACACTCTTCTCTTTCTTTCTCAACAATATGTGAATATGCTAATGTTCTATCCTTCTTCAAAAAGAAAAATTCTTCCTGAACTCATATTCCTCTCACTGCCTTCCTCTCTCCTCTCTCCTTCACACTCCAAATGTTCCAAAGCATGTTTTATATTCCTTGTCTCCACTTCCTCATCTCCGACAACCCATCACATTCTGATTTCCACTCTTAGCCATTTCCACAAAAAATACTTTTATCAAGCTCATTAATAATTACCTCACTTATAAATGTAATAATTAGGTTTTAATTTTTACCATACTTGACTTCTTGGTAGCAACTGGCACAGTTAACTACTCCTTCCTTTTAAAAATCCTCTCTCTTCTTTCTACAGAATCACCTTACACAGAATTTTCTCTACTTCAGTAGCAGGGCCTTTTCCTATTCTTCCTTTCCATGTTTTAAGTAAAGTGTTCTGCCACTCAACTTTGCTCTTTCTACTTATTCTCCCTGAAAATGTTCATTTTCCTATATTTTTAACTATTATCAATATGTGGATATTATCTGATCTACAGTTAATGCCAAAAAAATCTTCATGAGCTCCAGACTCATATATCCCATTACCTATTAGTCATGAACCTTTTAATATTCCATAGACACCTCAAAGTCAGCATGTCCAAAACTGAACTCATTAATCCCCCCTTTAGCATATTTCTTCCTATTTTCCTTCAGTGAATAAGATTACCATCTTCCCAGTTACTCAAACCAGAAACCTGGGTATCATCTGTAGGAGTCCACTGTATAGCCTACCATTGTAGTCTTTGTGAAGTGCACTCTCTCCAGCTAGCTACACAGTACACATTGTTGCCTTCCATCTCCTCACACTACTGATTGTACTCCCCAGATGCCTTACATTTTCCTTTCATCCCACTACCACTCTTCTCAGATTAATCCCCACCATTTTTTGTCTGTATCACAATGAATCCTAATTAGCTACTTCACCTCCTCTCATCTCCAACTAATTTTTTCACCCACTGAAGTTAGTTTGATCCTTCTAACATGTAACTAGGAGGGGTTCCTGGATGGCTCAGTTGGTAAGGCATCTGACTCTTGATCTCAGATCAGGTCTTGATGTCAGGGTCGTGAGTTGGAGCCCAATGTTGGGCTCCACACTGGGCATGGTAGCCCACTTTAAAAAAAATGTGAATATGATTATGTTCTCTTCTTGTTATTCTTCTTTAATGATTCACTATTTCCACGAAGATATAGTTTGAAATCTGACAAGACTTACCCTGTTTACTTCTCCAAACATGATTAACTATTATCACTGACCATACTTTCTTTTCTCTGAACCCTTGCATATTCCATTCCCTCTGTTTGTAAAACTTTATTTTTTCTTTGCTTAGATATTACTGCCTTCAAAGAGTGTGAAAGACATAACTTGTGATTATCCCTCTTAGACTCTCAGGACAGGGAGCATGTCTATCCCTTACAATACTGGGTCTCTGGTGTTCAGCATAGCTCCTAGAATTTAATATGAATATAATATATGTAAAATAAATAAATCACTAAATACATCCCCTCCAAAAAGAAACAAAAAATTATAACTTTATATTATGACAAATATTCACTAACTTTATAAAAAGAATTAGATTCTCTTGGACTATTCAGTAGTCCAAAGAGGGCAGAACTAACAGAATTAATTAATAAATGAATCAATAGGATGCATTGAGTTCAACTATATAACTACTGATGCATACCTGATGATATTACCTAAGGGCACTGAGGGTGCATAAAGACCTTTCCTATGAATTGACTTTTCTTGGTTAAAAATATTTTCTCTGTATTATGTGTAAGATGAAATGTTTGCCAGATGAATGAATGTTTTAAAATTTTACAGTCTGTCTTTAATTATCAATTACATATATTTATATAACTGTAAATTTCCAGAGGGTAAGAGAAAACCTTCAGCTGGCCTTGTGTGGTCATGAAAATTATAACTACAGTAGGCATATTAATGCAGAAAATATGTTCATTGCATTTTAAAACTGGTCCCTACAAACACAAAAATTATAAATGAAGTTGTCTGAGTTCTAAGTTCTAAAGCAAGAGAATAAAACCTTTAAGAATTTCATGCAAGGTCGGGATAAAAGCTGGAGTAGTCTTAATTGCTTGTGATAATCAAAATGGCTCTATTTCTTCTTAAACTTATATTTAAAAAATATATATACTTGGGGGCAATTGAATACTTACAAGGAAATTTCCTTAAATACTAAAAGTAAATGTCTAGTAATTGTGCTTTCTTTAACAAATAGAATTGACCTCAAATTTTAAATTAAATTTATAAAAGTGGGAAAAAATATTCAGATTATTTTCATAAAGAGAATAATTAGATAAGTAGAAATCAGACTTGGAGGTAACAGGAAGTTCAGGCTCTAAAGTAATCTAAAATAACAGGTTTTATGCATGTTAGCAACAATTATATTAATTGATAGTATATGATTTTAAAAGTACTTTATCAATTTTTCCTCTATATAATACTTTGTTGAGCAATTATTTACTTCTGTTAATATGTTCAGAAGATAACACAAGTTAACAAGTTACTTTCAAGTTACTTGAAAGGACCAAAAAAAGTGGACACCTAGGGAAGATAATATCATCTCATTTTCAAGAAAACAGAATAGTTCCCCTTACCATTGTTAGGCAAAATCAACAACACATTGACTATTCTTCTCCAGCATAGATGTCCTATATCTAAAAAAGCAACTTGAACATTTTTATTCGAGAGTCAAAACAATATGCCTTTAGAAAATTCACAGATTTAAATATATGGAATCTTTATAAAGATGGAGAGAATTGGGGCGCCTGGGTGGCTCAGTGGGTTAAGCCGCTGCCTTCGGCTCAGGTCATGATCCCAGGTCCTGGGTTCAAGCCCCACATCGGGCTTTCTGCTCAGCAGGGAGCCTGCTTCCTCCTCTCTCTCTGCCTGCCTCTCTGCCTACTTGTGATTTCTCTCTGTCAAATAAATAAATAAAATCTTAAAAAAAAAAAAAAAGATGGAGAGAATTTTTCAATAGCCCCAGTTTTTGTTCAATCAAAATAAACAAATTTTGCTTTCAGAGAGGCAGCACCTTTGGGGGAAAGTCAGACAGAAGTGGGTTTAAATCATAGCCACTACCCTCTGACTGGCTCTGCAGGCAAAATTTTAAGTCTCATCTTGCAGACTGTTGGCCTAGAGGTCCCTAGCAAAGCGATACTGGTGTTCACTTCCTCTGTATGTTGATAGTTAGAGAAGCAAGACAAACTATGAATACAGACTCTTAAGGTCCTTTAGAGGGCAAAGTCAGCAATCTGAGAAAAGTAAATGAATCACAGAACCAGCCAAAATGTTGGAAGAGAAACTTCTAAATTTTAATTATACCAACACAGACACAGAACTGACTGTGGAAGGCTGTTGTTCTTAAGGGTGAAGAGTGCAGACAATGAAGAGTTGATACTAAGAGTTTCACGACCAACTAGAAGCAAGTGTATAAAGATAACTAAATCAGCTGATGTTGCTGATTTAAACGACATTATGGATTACAAAGTCAAAAAGGGATAAGGAAAAATGAAAGGGAAACAAATGGGACTAGGGAGAGAAGTAAGTTTAGTGTATATATCCTCTAAGATATGCAGGTAAATCCCTGGGGGACAATATTTCAGGGATAGTAGGAGGACAGTGCTGACAGAGGTAAAATAGGCAGAGAAACCATTTAAAAAGTTTGTCACTAATATGTGGAATCTAAAAACTCTGGACTCGAGAGTAGAGTGGCAGTTATCAAAGGCTGAGGGTAGGGGAACTAAAGAGATGTTAAAGAGTACAAACAAACTTGAGACTAGAAGGTGAATAAGTTCTGGAGATCTAACGCAAAGTATAATGATAATAGTCAATGATACTATATGTGTTATATACTTCAAAGTTACTAGGAGACTAGATCTAAAATGTTCTCACCACAATTAGCTAACACTATGGTGATATCGAATCACAATGCAATATGCAAATGTATCAAATCATCATATTGTAAACTTTAAACTTACACATAGTTGTATGTCAATTATATGTTGATTATATAAATTGTCCAATGTAGCAGAGAGAACTGGCAGATTTCAGATTATAAAACACCATCTAATTTGACAGAGGCCGGTTGCTGGTGACTTGTGAGAGCAATGACAGGACAGTGTTGGGGGCAATCAATCATACTGTGGTAAGGAGCAAAGGAGATGTAAGAAAATAGAGGCAAAGTGTATATAAGGCTCATTAAGATGGTTGGTAGGAAAGAAAAGGAAGGAGTTGCCTTGGTAGCTTGAGGTATAAGTCTTGAGCAGCTTTTAAAACTGAAAAATTTTAGAAAAGGAAATTTAAGTTTCAAGAGTATGAGGAGAAAGTCTTACAGAATTGTAGAGATTGGTATCAAGAATCCAATAGATGAAGTCAAAACAGAATAAAAAGAGAAGTTCCTGACCTCAGACAAGATACAAAAATGTAAATAAGTTTGTAGGATCAGCTTCTCAATCTTTGGAATGATTCATCAGTAATAAAGAATGCTTACAATGTTGATTTGACTTAACACTTAAATTTATGCTATTATTAATTAAATTCTACTTAGGACATACTCAGTTTAAAGAGTAAGAATATTAATAGATTTGAAATTTTATAATACTGTCATAAGGTTAGTCTTCCAAGATAAATTAACTTCCTAGAATCTTTGCAGTCCTTTTTATGTCAACAGCTCAACACTCTTATAAGATTTTACCAACTGTCTCTTAAATATAGCATTTTCCTCCCTGTTAATGTAATAAAACTTTAAAAATATAGGAAAAATAGCTTCATTTCCATGAAAATTGCAAAACCAATTTCCTCATTACTTATGACTATTAAAATTTTTCATTCTATTTCTTAAATTAATATCTCTCCCAACAAAAATACAGACTTTATTACACAGTGTAAATATCAGGAAAACAATCTAAGGCTAAGCTCTACTCACTGCTATGTAAATTAATTCAGCTTTGGATAATTAACAGATGGTTTTTCTATATTCAGTGTTTATTATCCTGTAATACTTGCTAAAATGAGTATTTTATATGCTATATAACCAATAGGTAAAAATTCACTCAATTTGGAGTCTAATTAAAAGTTCTTATTGACGTTTTATCATTTTTAAAAGAAAAGAAGCATTTTGAAATCTAAATCATTTACTATTAGCATGTTTTTCCCTACATGTTTTTGTACATGTTTGTTTCATAAGTAATGTATGTTTATAACCATAAACAGATTATAGGAAATATTTGTAAAGTCCCTATTTACCAGATAATTTCACTTACTAACACATTTACTCCTCATCCTACAACCATCTGAGGGAGAATCTGTTATATTTTCATTTTATAGAAGAAAAAGTAAGAAAAGAGATTAAGTCATTTTTTCAAAGTCATACAGCTACTGGAGACAGAGGCAGGATTCAAACCTTGATTGTGTGGCTCCCAAATCTGGCACTGGGACACTGTACTATTCTGTCTTCCCTGGTTTTGACGATGAGCTAAATACCTGGGTTGGGTTAATCTCAGATGACACCAAAAACAGTTCATTGAAAAATAAATATTCAAATAACGAAAGAATATTGTCTACATAATTTCAAACGGGCTGTTTGAATTGAGTGAAATTATTGCAAATTCTCCAATTGTGTAGATGAGACCTTTTCTAGGAACAAATAGACAATCACTTGAGGAAAGCTTCTCATTTCAGGAAGAAATTATTCAGATTTGAATTCATATTCCTGCGAAGGTCACATTAACTCCTTCAAGACCTGAGAGTTATCATTTTATATGTGAATATACTAGAGAAGTAATTTATACCTCGCCTTATGAGCATTTGAACAAAGAATCTAATACTTAATTTATTGGGTCTCTATACTATATTAACCTTTCTGGGAAGAAGCTTACGAAATTCTCAAACACTATCAACTTTCAACAGCAGATTTTTTTTTATGTACCCAAAGAAAGATCTCATGTAGTTGCCACACTAGTAACCACGGAACCCAAAGCAAAGTACTCACGAATAGAAAGGTGGGCCTCTGTGGTATTCCTTGACTAGCCAGGTTAGAGCTAAGCTCTCTTTAAAAGGCAGCCCTCCTATACATATAGTTGGAAGGACATGAGCAACCAATCTTTCTGTGAGTTTTCACCCAGACTTAACAAGAGCCTCTATTAGTCTTGTATGTATGTTCTATTGTTCAATTTTTCAAGGGTTCTGAACAAAACCACTTCCTTGCAATCTTTACTCTGACTATTTAAGAAGCATACAAAGAGCTGTCGTGTCACAAGCTCTAAACCATTTGATTGAATTTCTCAGGCTTTTTCTCCTTACTGGTTATAATCTAACATTGACAGCAGTACCATAACTTTAACTAATACTGTTTAATATAGACAAAAATATTACTTTAATCCATAAACTACCTGTAGTAATTTTTTCCTTCTTTGAAGGAAAACATAATTTGCACCAAAGGGAAAACCTCTATATGCTCCCTCACTTGGTAGAGATGAGTAAGAAAAAGAGAAAAGGTGAGAGATTCAGGGCTAAAGGAATATTGTTTAATAAAGCATTTCAATAAATTTTTAGATATAAAAGAGAAGTCTAAAACTTGTATTTGGCCAATCTTGGAGACTAGGCCAGAGGACTCAGAGTTACTCTAATGATGATTAATGAGGCTAGAGAGAAAGTTAGCAAAAATGACTAAAATACTCCTTTCAAGAAATGTCTTATATTCAATTACACATCCCCCATTGTGGTTTAAAAACATTTTCATTGCTCCAAAACATCTAGGTTCACTCTGTATACCTGAAAACTTGATCTAGTGAGAATTTGTGAATGTATGTGTGTGATTTAAGGAAAGGGATGGAGATCTTTCTGGGTATGTCATGAAACAGAAAAAGGAAAGCATATATGAGATCTCAAAGTGATCCAGAAAGAAACCAATTTGCCAGTAAGAAGAGACTGCAGCCCAAGATATCTAGGAAAAAGGTATAGAGTCCCTGTGGATTTTAGAGTCCAGATTCCTCTGGCACTCAACTGAATGAGCTCTTAAAGCTTAGTGTCTCTAGCATTATTGTTTCATCTGCTACAAATCTGAACTATACAAACACCTGTATACCCAATATCAGAATGACAAGAAGATATATTTCATTTATATTCATCAGTTCTGATTGACCATGTTCTTAAAAGAAAATCCATTAATATTACTTAAGAATTAAAAAATAAAGTCATGCTAAATTTATTTTTAGATTTGTCTTTCTTCTAACTTCTAAGAGTACTTTTCTCTCTCATATAAAAATTTAGAAATCAGAAACAAATGATCAGTGCCAAATTATATAATTTTAGTGATTTAATTATTTTTAGACAAATTAAACATGCTCATTCTCAAACTGTGCTTTAATTCAATTTATGAACCATTAATTGAAAAATAAAGCTGAGAGTGATCTATATGCCAATAATCCCATACCTTAATTTTATATCCCTTCCTTCTTTTCTTTTCAGAAATATTTATTAACTACATATCATGTATCTGGAACATTATACATCAATAGAAAACAGATTCAAAGTGGGATATATCTGTCTATAATCATGGGAAGGTCTACCCCTTTGGAGCATCTTGACCTAACTGACTCAAGCAAAGCAGACATCACACCCTCTACACATCAATCTCATGTTGTTTTCACTGCACTTATATTGTCCTAGGTTTCTATAAGAAAAACTCTCACAAAGTAAATCAAATGCCTGAAATTCTTATTTCCCTCCTCTGTTCAAAAATTATGATGAAGACCTAACTGGTACATTTATATCTAGTCTTTTAGAATGAGTGCTCCTTTTATGGCATTGACTTCATAGGGATAGGATCAAATGTTCAAATTTGGTTCCTGAATCATTAAAATATTTTAGTTTATTCCTTTCTAATATCATTTCTTTTTTTTTAAGATTTTATTTATTTATTTGACAGAGAGAGATCATAAGCAGAGAGGCAGGCAGAGAGGCAGTTAGAGAGAGAGGGGGAAGCAGACTCCCTATTGAGCAGAGAGAGCCCGATGTGGGGCTCGATCCCAGGACCCTGAGATCGTGACCTGAGCCGAATGCAGAGGCTTTAACCCACTGAGCCACCCAGGCGCCCCTCTAATATCATTTCAAAACTGAACACTGACAACAGAATAATCACTCTACATGTTCATATGAAAGAGCCATTTAAAACTTTAGACTATATTCTTTCTAAACAAAGAACAAAAGTAAAATTCATTAATCCTGTTCTGTAGAATGCTGTCATTGGAAGTGCTACAATGAATTGATATAGTGGCAGAGAAATAGTCATGGCTCTTTGAAAATACCAATTTTCAAGATGTAGTTGAATCATCCCTTAAACATTATTTGGGGTATTTTCAGACAACTGGAAGTGTTTTCTTGTTCATATAATTACCTGAGGCAAGTGCTTCCTTAGTGGTCAGTCTGGTGAACACAATCCTGCCATATGAATGGGATGATTCATATTCCTAAGTCTCTGTTAAATCAGAAAAAAGCAAACTCTTACAAATACCCAATCACATAACATTTTCCCTCCATCTGGAAATACATATCCTGTACAAATGCCCTTTGGTTCTAGTCAGCATTAAAGAAGTGACTCATTCTCCTTATGATTTGTACGGCGTGGAAGAAACTTTGATTATGTTTCTTCCCTAGTTTAACTTATCAAGATTGATTTAAGTATAAGTGCCTTTGCCAAAACTGAGGACTACAATGATCTTACAGAAAGAAAAAAAAAATACAGTAACAGTGATGAAAATTTAAAAGAGAAATTTCCCTCTTAAATTCAGTGTTATATTTTATAAACACAGATTTTAAAATGACCATTGTGACAGACCAAATAATGGCCCACAGAGATGTCCATATTCTAATCCCTAGAACCTCTGAATATGTTACCTTACATGGCAAAAGCAACTTTGCAATGTACATAAATAAAGACCTTGATATAGGGGATTATCCTGGATTATTTCAATGTAATCACAAAGTTTCTTGTAAGAGGGAGGCAGAAGGATATGTCACAGAAGGTGACGAGAAAATAGCAGCAGTGCTTAGAGTGATGTAAGCCCATGCCAATGAATGCAGGCAGCCTCTAGACACCTCTAGACATTATAAAAGCAAGGACAAAGATTTTTCTCGTAGAGCCTCCAGAGGGAAAGTAGTCCTGCCGATCCATTTTAGACTTCTGACCTTCAAAAATATAAGTATAAATGGGTGCTCCTGTAAGCCACTAAATTTACAGTAATTTGTTACAGCAGCCATAGGAAACTTATACAACCATATTCAACATTAGTAAAAGAATGAATTCTGCTGTCACACTTCTAGGAAAATATTATAGTTTAATATTTGTGACAAAATATCTAGAAGTATTATCTAGATAAATTGGTTTTACCTAACTTAAGAAATGCTCAGACTATCTGTTCAGTTATATAAATAAGAGTTTAATCCACACCATTTTCCTCCATTTTAAAAAAGAAATAATAGAAGACTAAGACATTGTCCAGCCTCTAAAAGGGAAACTCTCTAATCCTCTTTCCACCTCTAAAAGTAATAAAATAAAAGGTATTCCTTTAAAATGAGGGTAAAATTTCTTGCTCCAATGGGGAATATATAAAAGCGTTTGTATATTAACGCTTACTTCTTTAAAACTAGTGTAAAAGCATTTCTTGAGCAGAGTAAATGCATAAATATGTCTTGACAAAAAGAACTGAGATTGGTAGTCCTTCAAAGAAACTTGCAGTCATTTCAGTGGCAGTAAAATATCTTAAAAGCTGAGATAACAATGTTTGAAATATGTATGTGAAAGCACTTTGAACATGCATCGCATGAAAGGGGTCACAACCACAAGAACAGACAGCATTCAATTCTGAAGTGCTCTGAGTATGTCAATGAAAAAAGGAGATTTAAAAATTTTGAATGTATGGGGACATTTTTCAGGGCAGCAATGTAAAGTATTAGAATGCTGATGCATGTGAACAAAGCTGAGATAATTCATTGTCATTGGTAAGTGAAAGAAAAGGTACTGTATGAAGAGAAGCAAATCTGTTTCTCAAAGTGAGTAATGACTATAAAACTGCACAGTCAAATTGGTAATCATGTCCAGAACCAAATCAGACATTGGATAGAAAATTAGTAATATTTTAAAGTCCTACTGCCTTTTTTCTGATTGGGTTTGTTCCTCCTATTTTAGGTATATAAGTACACTAAACTTTTATAATTTAATTTCTTTTAGTAGTAGACTTACTGTTGTCCTACAGAGGAATGTCCTTATGTTTCTGCAAGACCATAACCCCTCTCTCTCTTATCTGAATGAACAGTTGATCTTTGAGATCCTTTCTGGTATTGCTATTCTAAAGCACCAGTTAAGCGAAGAACACATCAACTGAACTACATTATCCTGGTCAAAAAAATATAGTTTGGGAATGTGAGTTCAAAATAGGCTTAGCATGTGTACTGTTTTTCAAGTATTTATCATGGAAAATGGCCCCTCCTTTTGTCCCTAGTCCTTACTAGAAGTAAATGTAGAAATAATAAAGATATTTAGGATAAATGTGGAATTTACATGAAAAACAATTTAAGAGAGGAGAAAAAAATCCAAAATCTTAAAACAGCCTATCACCATTAGATCAACTGCTTGGAACCCTGACAGAATTATTAATCAATTACTTAGAATTTTCTCAGTTTACGTCTGATAAGCATATGCATGTAAAATACAGGAGAGTTAACCAAGCTGCTAAACATATAAGTTCACAGAGCATTTTTACTACATTATCTCAACTGATTCTCATAACTACCTTCTTAAATGTATATTACTAAACTGAATAAGAACCCAAAAAACCTAATTCAAAGTCATATTTCCAGTAACTGTAATGAGCTAGTGGGAAAACTTCAGGTTCAAATTTCAATTATTTATTCATTATATGAGTATGTTGTTTTGTTTTAACATAACCAGTGCTGTCAGAGTAAAATGCCAAAAATAACCATACAATCCCAAAGTTGCTAACCCTTACAGAAATATTGTGAGAAAAATTAAATAAAAAGCATGAAAATGTATTGCAGTGCCTAACATAGTGGCTCAACTGTTAGACGGATTCAAGGTCAGAAGCAGAAAATTAGATTGAATAATAATGACAAGTTGTTTTTTCATAGGTGACCTGAGAATAATGCTATATTCTGATATCATAAATGGTTCTGCAGAATAATATCCATAAGCCTCATCCATGACATTGATAATGACATTGGGAAGTGATAAACAAAAAAAGTTTATTTTATGGAAGGACATATTCTATTAAGTTGGCTTTATACTCTGTTATTAATATTTCATCGGAGGTAGGATGGATCAATCGTGGAAAATTTTGCTGTGGGCCAATGCCAAACCTGCCAGGTAATGTTTAGTGATCAGAGAGCTTCACAGAGGGAGTGGAAACTGTGACTGGATTGAGGGAGAACTAGATCCTTTAAAAATACAGTTCCTTAATCTATTTTGTCTCTATTCATTGTCAGGATCAATAAAAATGAATGTCACAATCAGTCTGACTCAACTAGTTTTAAAATAAACACTCAATTCTAAAAATACTTAGAGAAGTCTGCCAGTTATAAAAGAGAAAAGGAGAGAAATTAAACGGATCATTTGATAGAAAAGCATTGCAATAATTATCACAATGCATATCGTTATCTTTTTTCATTACTAATCACTATTCATTTTGGCTGGTTCACTTAATGGGCTATTTTCAATCACTACATTTTTTCAAATTTAATTTAACTAAATGTAGTGATGTCAATTATAAGCAGTGAATCAGGGAGAAACTAATGATTATAGATAATGCAATTGTCCTGGTTAGTTGTGCTAGGAGAATGTGCTAAAGCTTTATGAAGAGGAAAGTACAAAGCCAAAAGGCAGTGAACATTAGTATAGTAATATCATTTCTTCATTCAAGTCTCATGTTTTAACATTAAGTACCCACAATGTACTAGCATCTGGTCAGACCAGGTAAAATTTCACTCTTTTCACCAGTAAGGGCATTAAATAAGGCCATAAAGTTACACATAGTTATGGTCCTAAGTTTTTATTTCTAAAAGTAAAAGTAGTTAAAAATGTCTGTTGGGTATGGTATTATGCTAATCACCACCAACATAAGAGCATAGTTATCCTTAGCATAAGGGTACTACATTAGTTAAAATTCATGTAAGATATTACCAATTAAGAACGGGATTTGATATAGTATTAAGCTGAATTTTTCTGGTTAAAAAAAGAATTCAGGCATTGACTTTAGTCACCATAAAGATTCTCTATTCTTCTACTTCGATAACTAGCCTCAAATCTCAGTGTAATCAATCACTGGATAAATAGGGGAATCCTTGTTCTCTGGCACTCCCCTAACATTTTGCCAAATGTGGAGGTGAGGTTGGCTAAGAGTTCTCTGAAAGTTAGGTTCATGCATATATGTTGGCCCCAGTAAAGTCCCCTTAGTTTAGATCATTAGTAATGTCATGTTCTTTATATACACACCTGCAGTTCTGATTATATATCAGCAGTGCATGCTCTCAGAATTGATTTTCTAGTAGAAGCAATAGAATTGTATTAACCCTGACTGTATTTTCTCTCCCAAGCAAAACAGCTAACCAGGGTTGGAAATGCAAATTGTGGCTCATATCAAGCCAGCAAATATGTTTTGACTCAAGTGCCAATTGAAATGTCTCAATATTCAAGCCCAGTTGGAAAATGCTCCATAACTGAGCATCATTGTCTGTCAGGAGCTCAGGAAAGGACAGTAATTGCAAATGAACAGCACAATTTATCATTCCTACTGAGAACCTAAATTGTTAAGCTATTCTTATTTTTATATTGTTTTAATCAGTTGAATCTATCCGTAACTTCATGAAATAACCAACTACTGACAAAAGAGTTCTCTGCAAACATTGAAAAACTAACTAGGGAATTTTTGAGATGTTGATTTATTTAACATTCCCCTTCACCCCCCCCCCCAAAATCCAGGGGTATAGAAACTTAATTTTTTCTTAGAAATACTAGGGGAGAAGAATAGTTAAATTTGATTAAATTGAAAGAACAATCAAATTTAGTCCTAAAGGTTACTACTTCATTAATAATACTAGCATTACTAAATAAATCTTTACATCTGTCTGTATTTGTGTTACTTCGAAGTTCAGATCATCACAAGGACCACACATCACAAAGTATTTATAATTCCATCCTTGATAATGATTCAGAATTCTTAGTGGTAAAAATCTGTCAGTAATATTATTATCCTTTTGCCTTTAAAAATTATGCAACCATTATGGAGAAATATATCTGTCATCTAAGGGTAGTTTTCCAAATAAAAAATTATTTTTTTAAGATTCTATTTATTTATTTGACAGAGATCACAAGCAGGCAGAAAGGCAGGCAGAGAGAGAGGGGGAAGCAGGCTCCCGGCTGAGCAGAGAGTCCAATGCGGAGCTTGATCCCAGGACCCTGAGATCAAGATCCAAGCCAAAGGCAGAGGCTTTAACCCACTGAGCTACCCCGGCATCCCCCAATACAAAATTATTTCTGTGCCAAAATATAGTTAACAAAAATCATTTTACATGCCTATTTTAATTTAAATTTGGGAAAGGGAATATTTTATTTTTTATTTATTTTTATTTTTACTTAAAAAAACTTTATTTTTATTTTTATTTAAAAATAAATGAGGCTATTGGGGATTTAAAGCTTTCTCTTCCTTCTGACTTTGTTGCAAACCATATAAGGAGTTGCTCTGTCTTTTATTTTGTAGTCATCCATTTTTTTCAGCCTCCACAGCCCCATCGAGTTGCTCAAGGCAAACAAGATGTTTGAATATCCAAACAGATCTCATTCTCAGATTTCACCCCTAAGGCTATTATACTTAAAATCTGCAGTAAGAAGACCTAAAGAATTTCCTAGTAACACTGTTCATTTACATGAATAATTACATCAAAAATAAAACCTAAAAATTTGCATCATGTCTCTGATGACAAGAAAGTAGTAAAAAGCACATTTGGTAGAAAATATACAAATTATGCTAATTGCATTAAGGTCCTTTTTTCTTCATTTTTCTGTTTCTTAATATAGCTATATTACATTTACAATGAATATGTTATGTCATTTATTCTAAAAATTAGTCTTAAAAATCTAAGTTACTTGATATGGCTTTACTCTTTTTAAATCATTCTCTCAAGAAGATAAACTAGTCCTAGCCTGCTACTACCAAACTGAGGTAACTAAAACACTTTAAAAGAATTTTGAGAAGGAGAGCATGTCAAAACCCAGGTGATGAACCAGAAATGTCCATTAGAAGTGGCAAAATTCTTTCTTTCTTAAAGACCAACATCTTACAATTTTTTAATAAATATATAATTTTTATATATTTATAATTTTTTACTAAATATGATTATATTTAGTAAATTTTTACTATAATTTTAATTATAATTTTTATAATTTTCACTTATAATTTTTTTACTAAATATATAATTTCATAACAAGGAAGTTATATCTTAACATTGAATCATGACAATGTTTTTCTTTTTGTCATCCTATGATGAGTTAACATGAAATGAATTTTCCAAGAATTTGTTTAGGTATATATTCTTGCAGCTCTCTGGTGGTTATACACCCATCCCAGGCAACATGGCAAACTTCCCAGTTTCGGTATTTTTAAAACTGGCCTCTGAAAATTGATGATTTCCTAAATGATGTCAGCTATGATGAGCTTTGAATACAGACAGGCCTGGAGTTCATCTCCCTAATCAAATCAATAAAAATAACTGAATAACTCCTGTGATTATATATTTCCTAGGTGTTGAGGATGTAAAGAAGTATAAAACACAGACCCTGTTCTACTTGCTGTCCATTTGAGAGTTGTGTCAATTAGGCTCTTTTCATTTGCAAGAATCAGAAAGCTCAAAATGGCTTAAAAAGTAACATAATTTATGAATATCAATGAAAAGTATACAGATAAACTAATTTCAATTTTGGTTTTTTTTGGTTTTGTCTTGTTTTTTCGTGTTTTTTAGATTTTATTTACTTGACAGAGAGAGAGCACAAGGAGAGGGAGCGGAAGAAGCAGGCTCCCCATGGAGCAGGGAGCCAGATGTGATAGGGGGCTTGATCCCAGGACCCTGGAATCATGACCTGAGCCAAAGGCAGACATTTAACTGACTGAGCCACCCAGGTGCCCCCCAATTTCAATATTGATCAGGTATTTAGATTGACTTAATTCTCATGCTGCCTTTTCTCATTGTGACAAAATGGTTGCAGTGTTCCCAGGTTCATATCCGCACACTAGAAAAGTGAGGTCTTCTACATATTCAACAATCAAACACAGTCTTGTTTGGACCAAACCAAAATAATCTTAGTGGCTACGAGAATATCAAGCACTAATCTACTTGGGCTTCAGTTACAGCCCATTCTTGAACCAATTAATAAGATTATACTGACTGGCAAATATCAATCAGAGTCAGTTACTGAGGCTAGAGATGGAATTCATATCATCCATAGCCAATGGATACAATACAAAGGCAGAAGAAGGCTGAAATGTATGCTAGGGAGGAAACTTCAAGTTTACTTAGAGCAGTCAGTAAGGAAATAATGAAAAATAGTAACAACAGAGGTCAATAGTAATGTCACAAAAATCTTGTGAACAATTTTGAAGTATAAGATCTTACATATGTTTTGGGTTTTATGAATATTTGTTAAATTATCATGCACTGAACTTAATTCATAATTAATTGCTATGGTAATGGTTAACAAGTATTTTGTAGCTCAGAAAGATAAAAGGATATCTGTGGGTTCTGGTTGTTCTAGAAAGGCACCTGAAAAAAAGCTCTTTTTTCAATTACCCAAGCCAGTGAAGATATTCTGGCAAAGAGAAGTATTAAATACAGAACATATTTTCTAGAATGGTCTAACATTAAATAATAAAATGCAGTGCATCGATCATGTCATTTTTTTTAAAGATTGTATTCATTTATTTGACAGACAGACATCACAAGTAGGCAGAGAGGCAGGTGGGGGGGGGGGAGCAGGCTCCCCGCTGAGCAGAGAGCCTGCTGCTGCTGATCCTGGGATCATGACCCAAGCCGAAGGCAGAGGCTTTAACCCACTGAGCCACCCAGGCAGCCCCCTGATCATGTCATATTTTTAAAGTACCTATGTACATTGACTGCTATTCTTGGACGATGTGGCATTACTGAGATTTGTAGCTTTTGCTGCAATTGTGCTTTCCTACCAAGAATGAATTAAATTTAAAAGTTATACACAAACTACACACACACACACACACACACACACACACACACACACACCATATTCTATCTTTACCATAGTTTAAGAGGAGATTTGGCAACATAGTCACATTGGCCATCCCATGTAACAATTATAGCCAGATAGTATAGAAGAGATACTGAATGTCATTTTATTTAAAATCTTCCACTCAAGAAAACCTGGGACTCTCCAGACCAGTGACTTTCATGAAGATTACACCACCTTTTAATTTATTTTTGCTGTTTTCCTAAAACACCTTGGCTATAAAAATTGCAAGACTATGTTACACAATGTATTTTAAATTATAAAGTACATTCTAGGTAACATTATCTCAGAAATTGTTATCAAGTTGACTGTGTCTGTCTGAGTTTCTTTCTCCTATTTATTTTCACATCAAAAGGAAACAGCAAAACCTAAAGCTGCTGCTCTCTGTCCTCACTATTTAATATTGTTCCTTCCTACATAAACCAATATGGAAAATGTTACCAGCTCTCAATTAGAAAATAATTGAGTTAATTGACTCACCAAATAAACTCTTCTGAGAAATTAAGAAAAATCTTTAAGTTTCAATTAACAACAATTTAGCTATAAAGAATCCTCAACCAGAATATCTCTGTTTGGTATAGCTTACTGAGGGAAAATGAGAACTATAAGGAAACAAATTCTTGTAACAGGTCAAGAAAACTACCTCACTTTCAAAGTAATGTCCAAGGTAAATTATTCAGTACTCCGCTCATTTGTTCAACTAGTTCTTTTTGAAAGCTTACTATGTGCCAGGCATCATGCAAGATATTTGGTGAACACAGAATTTAAAAAATCTATCCTAAAAAAAAATTTTAAGTGCCTAAGCTGAGAATTACATGATGACTAAAGGCATCTAATCAAGGAAAAAGTTCAGAAAGGAACAGACTATGTGAAGGCCTAGAGGATAGATAGCAAGGTATAAACTCCAAAACCTTAAAGACCTCACAAAAGAGAGCTAGCCAGGTTTTCATGATATGTAGGGAATTATGTCATGATACATTAAAAGAAGGAAGAGGAGTATGAAGATGGGGAGGGGGAGAAGGAGAAGAAAGAAGAAGGTGGTAACCATATCAGGAATGTAGAGAACACCCAGTTCTTGCATATCCCACTAAATAGCACAGATAGAGGTCTTTACTGTGGAAGCAATTTTTCACTGGTCCAAGAAATAAAAGGAAACAGATTAGAATTGTTTAGAAAGGGACCAAAGTGTGAGCAAATACTAAAGAATGACAACAGAGCCGCATCTGTAATCACCCATTAACCAAAGGAATCAAGTTCTACTGATGTTCTTTCATTCTAATGCAGAAATTTGAGAGGTACAGACTAACCATGAACATACTGGAAGATAGTAAACTGATTCATTCTTTTAAAATACTGGAACTCAAAGAATCACTGAGCCAGCCCACTAACAAACAGCTCGATCTAGGAAGTCTCATCCCAAACTTCTTAGCTCTAAAAGAAGATAAAAATAAGTCCTTTTTTCTTCTCTAACATTTTGGATCACAGTAATATTTGGAACCCAGAAATGGACCCTCAACTCTACGGTCAACTAATCTTTGACACAGCAGGAAAGAACATCCAATGGAAAAAGACTATCTGCTCAAAAAATGGTGTTGGAAAAACTGGACAATAACATGTAAAAGAATGAAACTGGACTATTTTCTTATACCACACAGAAAAATAAAGTCAAAATGGATTAAAGACCTAAATGTGAGACAGGAAACCACTAAAATCCTAGAGGACAACATAAGTAGTAACCTCTTTGACATCGGCCACCTAGCAAGTTCTTACTAGGTATGTCTTCTGAGGTAAGTGAAACAAAAGCAAAAATAAACTATTGAGACTTCAATTATTTAGTTTTAAAACATCTTACAATACTTCAAATTTATTTTTGATATACAAAAATACAGTTATTAAAAATAACATTACCAAATAAAACATTTTCATAAATGTACATTAACTCATGGAAGCAGACAAAATTACACTGCAGTGTGTCTAGCTTCTGAGAGCTGACTGCTAAAATTTCAAAACTTTTGCAGACTGGTTGACATCAGCAATGATGGAAGTATTTATACCATGGAGATGGCAAATCTACAAATCCGAGTTCCCCCAGCCCAAGAGCCATATGTTAAACATTTATCAGTACATCACTAGTAACATTCATGGGGAATATAAAAGAAAGTCAATCATTTCAATATTATTGCATTGTTAATAAACCACATATGTTAAACACAGTAAAAAATAAAAACAAAAAACCCACCAGTTATTCTCAATATCTTTAATATAAAGGCCACATTATAAAACTGAATCCAATTATTTTCTTATAGTCTAAGGCTTCCACCCCACACGTTATGCAATATAGAGAATAGATGACAATAGTTAAAGCTAAAAAGTTTGATTCTCAGATTTGTTTTTTCAGAAATTGGCTAATGTGATTATTCCAGAATTTTGTTATTTCAACCTATGTTCGCCCATAATTTTTAAATTGAGTTGCAAAACTACCTATGAAAAATGAGTTTGGAAAAGGACACTGACCTTTTTGCCAGCATGCAGGGAATAAATAAATATATATTTATGTATAAATACATATATATTTATCTTCTAAAGCTACAAAATTCAAACTTGGCAGGTCTGCAGATCTCAGTGAGTAAGGAAAATCAAGTCAACTCAGTAAAACAGTTAAGTAATTTTTAAACAACAAGTTTCAAAGTAAACATTATATGTAGCAACCCAACACAGAAAGAGTCAACTATCCAGCTCACCTGGAGTCAGGTCAGATGGCAGTGCGACAAATGAGAGAAACAAAGATTCACTGCTTTACTTCCAGCCATTCTTCAGAAACACATACTACAGTGTTGAGAACAAGCTACCAAGGTCAAGTCCAACAAAAGTGCACCAGTTGTTAGAATTAGCAGCTTTAGAAATTCACTGGAAGATGAATTACCCCTAGAGCACACTAAGTAAAAGTTAAATGCCTTGCTGCCCATGATTTCCAAGATTCTTTTTCCTACATGAAGAACTTTAAAGATGGGTTTTTAAAAGCATGATACATTTAAATAGCCACACCTATACTGCATTCTGGACATTGGATGAAAAAGTCACCTTAATATATATTGGTGTTCAAGAATAACTCCCTGTGAGACATATTTGGCATCCACTATCTCATTCCTCTGTGCAACTTCTTATGTCCAAGTCTTTATAACACATCTTTAAAAAGACCATCTAAATACAGGAGAAACTTAGTCTACTAGTAAGCCCATGATAGATTCTTCTTCACTTCTGTCACTGTATTTTTGATCTCTAACATTTCTTTTTGGTTCTTTCTCAGGATTTCCATCTCTCTGCTTACATTACCCATCTGTTCTTGCTTGCTGTCTACTTTATCTCTTAGAGTCCTTAGCATATTAATCACAGTTGTTTTAAACACAATCTGATTATTCCAATATCCCTGCCATGTCTGGTTTTGGTGCTTGTTCTGTCTCATCAAATTGTGTAGTCTTGCCTTTTAGTATGTCTTGTACTTTTTTCTTAATAGCTGGACATGATATCCTGGGTAAAAGGAACTATTGTAAATAGTCCTTTAATAATGTGGTGGTAAGTTGTGGAGGAGGGGAAGCATTTCAGTATCCTATAATTAGGTTTCAATCTTTTAGTGAGCTTGTGCCCCTGGACTGTGAACTTCACACATGCTTCTCAGTCCCCTTTCCCCACCAAAGGTAGAACAAGAGGGCTAGAATAAGTTAAAGTTAGATATTCCTCTTCTCTCACATGCAATCTACAGCTGGTTGGAATTGATTATTTCCTTCCTGCCAATTAAGTTAGGCTATGATAAAACCCCAGCATAATAGATGCTGATTAGCCTCTCCTGAGGGAAGGCCTTAAGAACAGAGTGCTCTGGTGTATTTCAAAATGTATCCTTTTCCTCTTCCCCTGCTAGAAAAATGAGGGAATTTTTCTCTCACATTTACTGTTGAAAACCTGGTCAAACTTCTGGAAGTAATACTCACAATGGCATAGAGGTAGAGGTCCCCCTGTGACAGGGTCCAACTGGAGTTTTTAACTCTCAGAGTTGTCCACACTGAGCCTCCAGCAATTTGTCAATTACAGCTCAGGTTTCCTATCCTAACACTTTCCATTGGTAAGTCCCTACTCTGGGAAGCCATGATCCCTGTATCCACCTGTCTGTCTATCCAATCTTGGGAGCACAATCATGAGGAACAGTGATTTGGTCTGTGTTCTCCACTCTTAAAAATCCAAGAAGAGTTCCTGATGGCAGTCTGTTCAGCTTTTTACTTCTTGTTAGGATAGAGTGGCAACTTCTAATCTCCCTACATGCAGAATGGTAGTAACCCAATCTGAAGATATTTCAATCCTTGTATGCATAACAGCATTATTTATAAAATAGAAAAATTGAAATCTGTTTAGTTATCCATTAGAGGTGAGTGATTAGGGAAATTGTGGCCCATTCATAAAATAGAAGTCTCTACGTAAGTTAAAATGAATGAACAAGAGTTATATATATACATAATCAGGTATTAACCTCAAAAATATTTTGAATTTAGCATGCATTCACATAACATTTAAAACTTGTAAAAAAAATCATATACTATTTTAAGACAATAGATTATGGGATAAATTTATTTTTTAAAAATAATCTTGCAGGGGCACCTGGGTGGCTCAGTGGGTTAAAGCCTCTGCCTTCAGCTCAGGTCATGATCCCAGGGTCCTGGGATTGAGCCCCACGTCTGGCTCTCTGCTCTGCGGGGAGCCTGCTTCCTCCTCTCTCTCTGCCTGCCTCTCTGCCTACTTGTAATTTCTATCTGTCAAATAAACAAATAAAAAAAAAATCTAAAAAAAAATAATAATAATCTTGCATGGGACTAATAGATACCGAATTCTTGGTAGTTTTTCCTTCTAGGAAGTGAGGAAATTAGGATCAGAAAGAATTCACAGAAGGCAATAACTACAACTACAATATTTTCTTTAGTGATGTAAAACAAATGTCGTTACAATATTAAAATTTCTTGAGCCTGTGATTGAAAATATTCTATATTGTTGTTTCTGCATGTGTAATATTTTATCTTAAAAATTATTAAGGCTGTGTGAGTTTTGGAGGCTAATTATTCATTATTTCTGCATACTATCATTTAGTCTTTTGGCCAAGAGAGCCAGTATGGCTTTATGATTAAGAGTCTGTACTCTACAATTATCTTGATGAACACTGAGTAGTATATGAAACTGTTGAATCACTATCTGTTATACCTGAAACTAACATAACACTGTATGTTAGCTACACTGGAATTGACATTTTTAAAAATGAGCAAAGGGAAAAAAAGAGAGAGAATCTGTACTCCAAACCAAAAATGCCAGATTTCAAACCTGAATTCTATACCTAAACATTTTTGTCATTAAGCTAGTTAACCAATATATTTAAGCTTCAGTCTATATGTGATTCTGGAAAAATAATATACTTTTCATTCTAGGGTTGTTAAAAGTGCTACAAGAGGCAGTGGATGAAACTGGCCCCTCGTACTTAAAAAAATCATTTTAAAATGTTAACTGATAGTCAATATTAGGAGCAATTTAATATATATTATATTAAATTATATATAACCCTCTTTTAGGGTTACATTAGATTGTCAATCTAATGTATCTTTATAATATCTCTAGGAAGAAGATCTTTTTAATCACAGGTAAGCATGTTTTCTTACTTCTTTCAGCAATTTAATATATATTTCATATGACCCTCTTTTAGGGTTACATTAGATTATCAATCTAATGTATCTTTATAATATCTCTAGGAAGAAGATCTCTTTAATCACAGGTAAGCATGTTTTCTTACTTCTTTCAGCATGTTCTTCATACCAACTGACCATTTATCTTGCTGTTCCCCAATCTGCTGTTCCCCAATCTGATCATTTATCTTACTGTTCCCCAATATGAGGCTGTGATCATCCAGCTTCCTCCACCTTTAAAACTGTTCTTTCTCCAATTAGAGTTATTCAACTCTAATTTTCTTTGGAGCCTATATCAAGATGCATTTCCATAATGAAACTTTCCTAAATCTTACCACTGTACTTTGCTCTAAATAGTCTGGTCTGAACAAAAATGTATTACTATCATTGGCCAGCAATAATTTCAGTGTTTCACATTTTATGGCACTCTACAGTTTAAAATCATTTACACATTATGTCACTCATATGGCATTCAGATGAAGATGAGCTACTGTGTAGAACTAATTTTATATCTGCTGACTCTAAGTTTAATAATTTACATCACCTCATGTATTAAATACTAAGATCTTTTCAAAAAGTTCAAATTTAAATGTATGCCTCTCTATGTTTTTTATAAATACTTTCCCTATATAAGGCTTTTTAAAGAACTCAACCATAAGACATGTTAGTTGCAAGCATAAACTTATCAGTGATAATAAAAATGAATCATCAACTATCTTGTAATGTCTTGCCTGAGCAATGTGTTCAGAGGCCTGCCTATCCAGATATTTGCCCAATAGTGGATAAATATGCAAGGGAAATATTACATAAAGAAAAACCATGGAGAAGGTAAGGGTAAACAATTTGAAAATATATCTATGCTACATAATCCCTGACATAAAGAAATGACCTCTCAAACAGAAAGCCCTATCCAAGTTGGTGGGAGGATTATATATAGAAAGATCCTACACAAAAGACTGATTCTCCAAGGAAGACCTTTCACACTTAAATCAACTTGTAGTCCAACTGTAGTAAACATCTCATATCAGCCTGAGAAGAACTAAACCTCTCCTTACACAGTTTTCATATTTGTTGAAAGGAAGCCCTGAACTTTAGGATCCCTTTTGTCCTATGATCAAGGAGTGGGGGTGAGGTAGGACAGGGGAAGATGATGAGAACAGAGTTGTACTCTTTCCTGTCAACAGATGAAATCCTATATAGAGGCTTTGGTTTTAAAGTCTGAATGTTGGGATGCCTGGGTGGCAAAGTCGGTTAAGCATTGATTCTTAGTTTCAGCTCAGGTCAAGACTCTAAGGTTAATGGAGGATAGCTGGAAGAAAGGCAGGCAGAGGCAAGAGGCCCCCACCCTAAGAAGAAACCACCTTTAAAAGGGAAAAGACAGCTTCCTTATATTTCTGGTTAGTTTGCAAGTTATTCAACAGTAAGTCATGCACTATATTTCTTTAATATCCTTGGTATTGCTAATGTAAAGTAGTTTAAAATGTATAAATTTTAAATCTTTATTTTCCTTATACAACTCTGACTATAGGAAGACCATGATAATTTTTGATGTCAAAACCTGTTCCTGAATGCTAATTTGTGATAACTGAGAGGATGATTGGGAAAAGAGAAAATAAGTGGACACATGTCTCAGTAAAGGGGATAAAGTAAACAGTATAGAAAAAAAAAGAGAGAGATAAATCAGGAGACAGGAAAAAAATGTAAAGAGTAACTTAGTTAAGCAGAACTGACTACAAAAACAGATGCAGCCAGGTTAGATATAAATACAAACCGGAAAGCTAAAAAAAAACTATCTAGGTAAATTCTTCATCTTGAAACAGGGAAAATGGATTCAGTTATGTCCAATATACACATATGTAGTCAGACTCTCCCAATAAATTAATAAGGCTTTTAATCTATAGATCTCTGTCAAAAATATTAGAGACTATAATGCAGATAAAGAGAATATGTATGTAAAAGAGATGCATTATTGCTAGCACTAGTTGGAAAGCAAATACCTAAGAAAAAACATTTTCCTTGACATTCATGAATTAAACATGTCAAAGATAAGAGCATAAATTGGACTTTTGGGGATCCACAAAAATTCTGGACTGAAAGGTCTCATTTGTAACAACATGGATGGACCTAGAAGATATAATGCTAACTGTGATAAGTCAACCAGAGAAAGACAAATATGTGGAATTAATTATGTGCAATTAATATGCAGAATTTAAGAACAAAACAAACAAAAAAAAAAAAGAAAAAGAAAACTAGATTCTTAAAAACAAAGAACAAACTGGTAGTTGCCAGAGGGGAGGTGGGTGGAGGAATGGTTGCAATAGATAAAGGACATTAAGAATACACTTATCTTGATGAGCACTAAGCAATGTATAGAATTACTGAATCATTATATTGTATACTTAAAACTAATATAACACTATATGTTAATTATACTGTAATAAAACTTTTTTAGAAAGAGCAGAGTTATTAAGGGTGACTCTTTTTTTTTCACTAAGTATTTTATTGTATACTGCTGCCAGTGTATATAAAATAATTAGCCTTATGAAATAGAAATTTATGAAGATTCAGAGAAGTAGATGTGAAGCACTGACAAAAGCAGGACTTAATATAGTATGGTATGTGTTATAGGGATAAGATTTGTATAGGTTTCAAATTCAGTTCTCTTTTGAATACTCACTGGTTCATAAAAAGTGGTTTAGAAAACCATCCAAAGATTTGTTTTGCTACAAAAAGGAACAGACTTTCTGGAGTCTTAAGGAATTCCTACCTGAAGATACTCTAGTCACTAGGGGTCATGTTGAGCATTCTACAGACAGAATTGTTTCAAATCTGCAGCTGCCTGAGAAACCTTCATGTGGTTGAGTCTGGTTTCCAGCTGGAACTACTGAACCACTTTCTTTATAGCAGTGACTCTGGAGGAAGCAGACATGGCACTTGTAAGAGCTGGGCAGATTCTGCAGTGGGTAGACTGGCAAGGCTCACTCTGTGTCAAAGGAAGCGGCTGACTTCAATACTACAAAAACTATCCATGGTGCTGAACTTCCAGTCTACACCTGATTCACCAAGGATGATGAACTGGGAAACTAGAAATGAAAAGACTGAATGTTGAGAAGTTAACAAATAAATATGACTACTTGGAAGAATTTATGTAGGAATATGGTCAAAATTTGAAAAGAAAATACAGGTTAGGCAAATAGTAATATAAATTCCTTTAATATCAAGGTAATGATTTCACTGTAGAATCTTGGAGGTTAGCAAAATTTTTCTGAGCAGAAGTATAGCAAGATGGAAAAAGTAAGAATTTTATGTTAGTATATAGTACAAATTGTAAAAGTTATATTTTATATCACTGAATCTATAACAAGATAACCTAGTTTGTCATCACTCTATCCCTAATAAGTCATTAATAACTAAAAAGGATCAGAAATGCTGGAATTTAGATATAAGACCTTTCAGTAGACTTTGTGCAGCAGAATTAGAGCAAATTGAGCCTGCCTGGAATCCATCCACAAATGTTAAGTTTCCAAATGATTCATTTTAATGATATTCACATCTATGCGTTCACAGATTACATATGACCAAATATATTTGTGGTTAGAGATAAATTACTCACATTGGTTATATGCAATTATTACAAAGACTCAAGGGTGTAATGATATAAGATTCATAAGGTTGAACACAGATGATGAAATTAGATGATACAAAGAATGTCCCTTATAAATGGAAACAAGTAAACTACTTATTTTTTATCTTTGCTTATCTAAATTTAGATAAAAATCAAGAGTTTCTTTGATAAGATTAAAAAATAATGAACACGAATATCTCCTTCTCTGAAAAAAATTCTATTTGTCATCTAATGACATGTTTCTCTTAGCTATGGAATACTTCATAACTAGGTCTTTGGTGGGAAAACTCTCAATTTAAAGAAAATTTCCTTTTCTCATTTAAAATTGAATAGCAACTCAACTAATCCAGATACCAGGGATGATGTGATGTCCTTAATTTTTTCATATAATGATATGTATGTGTGGTAAGAAATACATCTTTGCTAAATTTCAAGTTTTGTTTCAAAAGATAAAAGTCTGATTTGGGCAACATTCCCAGAAGTTCCTTTGGGGGAAAATGACACATTTAATAATTGCAGAGTTCCAGTTGCATTTGGTTAAAATAATCATTTTGAAATGGTGATTGTGTGTGTGTGTGTGTGTGTGTGTGTGTGTGTGTGTGTGTCTATGTTTAAAGAACTGTCCTGTGTATCTGAGATCAGATTTTAGAAATGGCAAATTATGTGGACGCCAGGTAGTATAGTCACAGCTAATAACAAACATAAGTGTTGAGTTGTAACATCAACCCAATGTATTCACATGTCTTTATTTAAGCTTAGGAACAGTTCTCTCCTCATCAAAAATAATGAAAACCAGATTCTTAGGTAGCACAGCTGAATTTAGGACAAATATGACACTAAAAAATATATATCTTTACCCTGAAGCAGAAAATAATGTCTTCTTAAAATTAAAATCCTCTTATGGCAGCAAGATATACAATTATATTATGATCTTAGTTGCTATATCCACTTCTACGAGTTAATTAAGAGAGACAGAAACGATCACAGAAGAAATATAAGGACTGAGTCTTGTAGGGCTGAGAGATTGTCCTTCCACACGACACTAACATTTTTCACAGAACAGACAATATTGAAATACCTGTCAACGACAAACAATGTAAGAATTCAGCATTTGACCCAATATTGTTTTTGCTTTAAAAAAAAAAAAAAGATTATTTCTTTATTTATTTGACAGAGAGAGAGAAAGATCACCAGTAGGCAGAGAGGCAGGCAGAGAGACAGGGGGGAGCAGGCTTCCTGCTGAGCAGAGAGCCTGATGCAGGACTCCATCCCAGGACCCCAAGATCATGACCTGAACTGAAGGTGGAGGCATAACACACTGAGCCACTCAGGCTCCCCTGCTTTGCTTTTTTGTTTTTTTTTTTTTATTTTTTAACTTGCATATAGAGTCAAACATTTCCTAGAGAAATTAGAAGTAGGATGTTACAAACACTCTTAAGGCTTTTACTCTTCAGATATAAAAGCCACTTAGAATGTATTATGAAACTTTGAATGCTCAACATTTTCCAAAAAAAAAAAAAAAAAAAAAAACCAAAAATGGCAAGGCATTAGATTCATTTCTACACCCACTTAATCAAAATTCAGTAAAAATTCTATTCTTCACTGCCAAGAGAAAAATGTTGAGGAAAAGAGTGCATAGGTCATGATGTTTTAATGAACTATTGGCTCCTGGGAATTTTTTTTTTTTAAGGGAGCTCTGATGAGAAAAAGGTTAGACCAAATTTCATAGTAATGACAGCAGTTAGCCTTTCTGTTAGGGATTCTGGTCTGACATTAGTGATGTTGTTTTCAACAGGAAAATTAAGTTATTACCAACACTGAAAGAGAAAAAAATAATAAAACTTTAAAAGAGTTCAAGTATCCTGTTTGAAATAATGGCCAAGATAATTATATTCTATACATTTTTCTCTATTGCACACAAATGATACAATCAAAATATTAACTTTAATTAAATGCTCATACCCCACTCAAATATTTTCCTCAAATTCAGTCCCAGCACCAGTTCTTGCTGAGAATACAAATTGCCCATGAAGACCAAGTTTTTAAACCCATATCTGTACAATTTTATTATTTTCAAAATAAAAAATATATATCTTGTTTCAGATGAAATTTGGCTTTCATTATTTTATAGCTGTGAAAAATTAAATTGTTTCTTTCCTTTTCCATTTTGTACTACAGGTCTTTGAAATACTTTTTTTCAACCTTTCCAATAGCTAGTATATCTACAAGAGGTCAATAAATATCAGTTTGAAAACCTTGTCAGTATAGGCTAAAAATATCCTGTACTTTCATCTTTCAGTAAGCCCTAATAGTGACAGAAAAATCTATTTCCTAGTGAAATTCTAAATGAAGATATTTTGGTAACTGTTTACATTAGAATCCAATTAGAACATACTCACTTTAGAGTAAAACTTGATATAAGTGAAATTTGTCATGAACCTTATAATAATTGAACAAATGTTTATATGCCTTAACCTGAAGGAAATACAAAATGAATTAAGATATAGTCACTGCTTTCAAGGTGTTTAAAATATTCTAACAAAGGAGAAGTACAAATAATTTATAAATAAAGTTAATTTAATTATAGAGAGCTTTTACCTATAATATCCAAACATTTTAGACATAGCAATAGCAAGATTTCTCAGTGTTCCTAAATATTCAGATACATTTTGGGGCATCTGGGTGGCTCAGTCAGTTAAGTGCCCAACTCCTGATCTCCTGATATCAGTGCAGGTCATGCATGATTTCAGTGATAAATGTATGATTTTTTTTTTTTACTTTATTTTTCTACTTTTTAAATTTTTTATTAACATATAATGTATTATTAGCCCCAGGGGTACAGGTCTGTGAATTGCCAGGTTTACACTTCACAGCACTCACCATAGCACATACCTTCCCCAATGTCCATAACCCAACCACCCTCTTCCTACCCCCCTCACCCCAGCAACCCTCAGTTTGTTTTGTGACATTAAGAGTCTCTTATGGTTTGTCTCCATCCCGATCCCATCTTGTTTCATTTATTTCTTTCCTACCCCCCAAACCCCCCACGTTGCCTCTTGACTTCCTCCTATCAGGGAGATCATATGATAATTGTCTTTCTCTTATTGACTTATTTTACTAAGCATAATACCCTCTAGTTCCATGCAGGTCATTGCAAATGGCAAGATTTCGTTTCTTTTGATGGCTGCATAGTATTCCATTGTATATATATACCACTTCTTCTTTATCCGTTCATCTCTTGATGAACATCTAGGTTCTTTCCATAGTTCGGTTATTGTGGACATAGCTGCTATAAACATTCGGGTGCAAGTGCCCCTTCAGATCACTACCTTTGTATCTTTAGGGTAAATACCTAGTAGTGCAATTGCTGGGTTGTAGGGTAGCTCTATTTTCAAGTTTTGAGGAACCTTCATGCTGTTTTGCAGAGTGGTTGCACCAGCTTGCATTCCCACCAACAGTGTAGGAGGGTTCTCCTTTCTCTGCATCCTCACCAGCATCTGTCATTCCCTGACTTGTTAATTTTAGCCATTCTGACTGGTGTGAGGTGGTATCTCATTGTGGTTTTGATTTGTATTTCCCTGATGCCGAGTGATGTGGAGCACTTTTTCATGTGTCTGTTGGCCATCTGGATGTCTTCTTTGCAGAAATGTCTGTTCATGTCCTCTTCCCATTTCTTGATTGGATTAGACATGTATGATTTTTGTGAGATCAAGCCACACACTGGGCTCCCTGGTCAGCATGGGGTCCGTTTGAGGTTTTCTCTCTCCCTCTTCCTCTCCCCCCAACTCTCTAAATAAATAAATAAATAAATAAAATCTTTAAAAAATATTCACCTACATTTCAAATAGATCTAGGAGTGAAATGAAATGATGGTCATCATTTTTGCATTTTGATGTCATTTTTAAATTATTTGTAAAACAAGGAGAATTCTTATATAGTTTTATGCTTTTTTTTTTTTTAAGATTTTATTTATTTGACAGACAGAGATCACAAGTAGGCAGGGAGGCAGACAGAGAGAGGGGAGGGGAAGCAAGCTCCCTGCTGAGCAGAGAGCCTGATGCGGGGCTTGATCCCAGGACCCTGAGATTATGACCAGAGCTGAAGGCAGAGGCTTAACCCACTGAGCCATCCAAGTGCCCCTAGTTTTAGGCTATTCTTCTTCACCAATCCTCTCCCCAAATAAGAGATTAATTTTAATGGGAACACTTTACTGAACAACAACTCATTTACATATTGTTGTTTATTCTGTTTTATAAGTTTTAGTTTATAAATGTAAACTTTGATTTTTGAAACATTTCTTAAAGTAAATCACTTAAGTAAAATCATGCTAAGAGATTTTGGTCTTCAACCAAGATATCATGACCATCCAAATGATAATGCTAATAAAAACTAACAAAGTGTCAACTAGATAAACCCATTAAAAAGGAACATCATATGAATACTATGTTACCTATATATCCACACTGTTATTACCAAAAGTTTTTACATGAAACTTCTTGAACTACATAGAGGATAGAGTTTTTTCCCTCCTCCTTTTCATCATGAGATGACCTTGTTATTGAACACAGATTTGTTACTTTAATCAGAGTAAAATGAACCTATTTTTCCAACTTTGCTTTTGATTTTAGATAGCAAATTATTTTTCTTTAGGGAAACAATACACTTTTTTTTTTTTTTTGCTAAATAATCAGAAGTTAAAACATTGAGCAATTAATATGTGGCAGAGGTTGTGACTTATCTCATTGAATTCTTACAACCTGCCTATATATAGGTAGCATATATGTAGGTAGCATTTCACTACCTATTCTAAATGTGAAGAAACTGAAACAACAAGATTAGATAGTAAATTGCCTAAATTCAAGCTAACAAATGGTAGACACAGGATTAGAATCCAGGCCATCTGACAGCTAAGTCGATACTATAAGGCACTATAATATAACACTTTGTAAAAGACATAAACAACCTTTTAATTTAACAAACATTAACTACTTGCCAACACACCATATAGGAATAGGCCTTGCTCATATATCATTAGTAACAGGTGTTGCTTACTTTGTGTATATAATTGCTACAGAATCTAACCAATCCAGATAAGTTGGTAAAAGATTATTTGGAATATCATTTAAAATTTTTAGTTAAGAAAACCTATATTATAAAATCTATAGTTTATAATTTTATACTAAAAAACTATATATAGATACACATAAAAAAATAAAAGTCACACATATAAAATAAAATACAGTTATTGGAGAAGGAAACCATATGCACACATACAGTAAAATAAAAAACAATAGGTTGTGGTTCTGTTTTGAATCACATATGCCCCATCACTGACCAGAGAAGCTTATAAAATGTCTTTCCTGATCCATGATGGAGACTTCTTTATGACAGCTGTTTCTACACTGTGCCCTGACCCACTTTAGTATATGAAACCAGTCCATGGTTCACTGTAATCACTACCAGTTCATACAGATCTGGTTATTCTGTTATATCAGGCCTCCTATGCTAACTTCAGTGCAATATCTTTTCCATAGCTTTATAATTGCTCAAAATTAAATATTTAGTTACAGACTTCAAGTATTTCTCTTTCTATTTGAAGATTAATACAAATGCAATAACCTCCAAAATTGTTGTTATTTTCAACTCAGGTCTTAAAAAGTTCTTTTTATGAAAATACTTTTTCTGAATATACACCTGCAGTGAAAAGGTTTTAATAAATCTTCTAGATTGGGGTGTAATAGAACAAATTCCAGGTTGAATATTACCTGAGAACTCCTCAACATTCTCAGCTCAAGTGCCATGACAATCTGGTTGCTATAAATCAGTTGTAAGATTTGTCACACATAATGTGTTGTTTATAGCAACAAAAGTTCTAAGAGTGTCCTTCCCTGACCACTGGCTAAAGTCCTTTCCATCACTGAGTTTCTAGTTTTTTTTTAATTTTATTTTTTATAAACATATAATATATTTTTATCCCCAGGGGTACAGGTCTGTGAATCGCCAGGTTTACACACTTCACAGCACTCACCATAGCACATACCCTCCCCAATGTCCATAACCCCAGCCTCCCTCCCAACCCCCCTCCCCCCATCAACCTGAGTTTCTAATTTTTAAAGGGTATATCTTTGCTTGAGTTTTGTGCAGCTCCTCCCCTAAACTGTAAATTCCACTGGCTATTATTATATCCCTAGTGCTCAACACACACCCATTCTCTAATAGTGTTTGGGGAATATAGAAAGAATAAATCTTGCCCCATGTGGTTTTACCTATCACAGTGAAATCACAATTCTATTTCTGAAATGCAAATCGAATCCTCTGATTGGTCTTAAACTTTCCAATGGCCTCCTCCTACTTCCTAAGGCAGAAGCCTAAAACTTGTAAAATCTTTGACTACTGGATCCGTCCCTATCTCCAGAATCCTTCTTTCATCTCTGCATTCAAATTTCTGCCCAATGAGTCCAGACATACTGTATGTTTCCCTAATATATCAAACTTCCATCTTTTCCCAGATTTTGGACATGCCATCTTATACACCTTAAAAGTTCTGCTCTCCATCCAATCCTTAGGCCTTGATATGTGACTAGCATGTCTACTCCTTCTTTCAGGAGTTATTCAATGGTACTGTATAATTTGTCAAAGATGTCTTTCCTAATACTTCCGAATACAATTAACTTCTCCTTTGCTTGTGCTTTCACTGCATTTTGTCCATCCTCTCACTATAGCAATTATTCCATTGTATCCATTATTTATTTTAGCTTCTGCTTTCCTACCAGCTTAAAATTATCACTATATAATCATATTACGATCAGGAGCTGCAGGTTTCATCTATGTGTTATCAGTATCTAACAGAGTGCCTATATCAAAGGTAGTAAATGACTAAAGGAATGGAGGTCTCACTGTTACTTAATTGAAGTCCATGCTAGGATGACTGAAAATTCTTTCCATACTGTTTTCTTTCTATCTGCAGGATGGAAATAAAATCAACCTAATTCAGAATATTATTCTAAGTGGCTATAAACACATCCTCTAAACTGAATGTTCTACAAATAATTCGTCAAGACATTTACATATTAAAGGCAATTTATAGGCATAAATTGTAAGTCAGAGAACTTACAAAGAGTATGATTTTAAATTGTTCATCATACTGTACAATAGAGAGAATTTTTTTTCCAGGCAGTATGCTACATAAGACAATGAAGCTTTATCATATCTCACCATTTGTGGTTCTATGCTAGAGAACAGTCATATACTTATATTTCAGTTAGAAAATCTTTTGGAATAGGGTTTAAGACAGATTCACCATATACTAAGCCCCCTTTAATAACTGATACTAGAGAGTCAATGAGTTTTAGAGCTTGAGGCTTCTATGAGAGAATAACTATATATATATATATGTTTTTCTTAAGACAATTCAGAATTTTAAGAAAAAAACAAAGATAACCATGTTACCTTTACTGTATCTAGAAGTGATGAATGTGAACATACTGAAAGTAAAATGTGAGAATTAACTAAGTATTTCAAGATCTTTATCACCATTACCAGTTCATCTACATAAAGATGACCTGTGGTAACACATTTCTCCATTATTTCTATAACAAAATACATGCAAAGAGGGAAATGACACTGATAGCATTTTTGAACTGTGTAGCACAAACATGAAAGTATAATGGATTTTCATACATTTAAAAGACATTTCTGTTAGTGCTAAAAGCAAAAGTCAGAAAAAAAATATTTTTCCTGGGGAAAAAAGGTACCTAAAATCCCACCATTCAGTAGATTAATCTGCCTTAATGTTAGATTTAATAAATGTTGTTGAAGAGCTAATGATGAATAGTAACACTAATAATGAACAGCCTTATTAAAATGCTGTTCTTTCTCCAGTACAGACATTAAAAGAAATGAAAAATTCCCATTTTTGTCTTCAGAGAAGACAATCTTATACCATTTCTAGAAAAATCCAATTTTAGAAAAAAAATTAAAAACATGTAGAATGTTTCCTACTCGAGGGGGTCTTCTGAAATAATGCATACAAGTCTTTTTTTTAATTAGATGAAAAGTAATGTTATTACATGCCCTACCTTTAGTCAAATTAGTAAAATTCCATGTGTTTTTAAATGGGTTGGAAATTATACACTTGATCTTAGCCAACAGGCCGAGAAGCGATGGGTTAGAAATTATATATGGTAATTATAAAGCTTTAGTGATTATCTTTATATTTAGCACTAATATTTAAGTATATAGTTTTACTATCAATTTTAAGACTTAATCAATACTAGTCCAGTGGCACAGAAAACTAAACATCCTGAAGACCTTTTCATTGATAACAACTAAAATTCTGAATAAAATAAGAAAATGTTTAATGTTTCATTAAGATAGCATGAAAATAAGAATCTATTATAATTAGTTTGGTTCACTTTAGGATGAAGATTCTACCTTAGGACAAAGATGTAGAAAGCCACAAGAAAATCTGCCTTCTCACTAGTAATGAGAGAAAGACAAATAATCTACAAAATTATAACTTTTCCAAAGCACATCAGAGACCTGATGTCTCTGAGGCAATCAAGAAACTAAATCCTAGAGAGTGACAAGCCTCTAAGAGCAGAAACACCACACACAAACCATTTCACCCATGTCGAAGCGTAAGAGAAAGAGATAGCCTTCAAACGAGCAGATAAAAATAAAAAAGCTAAAACTTTTACAACATTTTAAGGAATAGTATGGCGGGGCATGTCAGTTATATAACAGGTAACCCAGAAACAAGGGGAGTTTGCATTCATTTGCAACCTCTTTTCCATGGTGTTCCCCCATGAGCTCCTGAGGAAGACTGATTCAGTGTGGGGTGGGGGATACTGATGAGAGAGCTCTCCTCACTTGGCACAGGCATTCAGCATATAATCAGCTGTTGTGGAAAGTCTTTTATGTTTCCCTATACCTTTCTTTCTATGAAGCAAAAGCTTTAAGCCACTTGGAGAAGAGCAGCAAAATCTCTCATCCACTGGGATAGAGGTAAAAATTCATTATTATGCTATAGGATAGAATCAAAACTCACAGCAACCAGGATTGGGATGGAAATACTCCTCAGTCACAGAACAAGGCAAAGTTCATTTGTTTCTGGGAGAAGTATATAATCAAAAACTCTATAAGCATCAGGGAAGAACAGAAAAGCCGCTTGAAGGGCACCTGGGTGGCGCAATTGGTTAAGCATCAGCCTTTGGCACAGGTCATGATCCCAAGGTCCTGCAATACAGCTCCACATTGGGCTACCTGCTATGTGGGGAGTCTGCTTCTCCCTCTCCCTCTGATCCTCCTCCCAGCTTGTGCTTTCTCTGTCTCAAATAAATACATAAAATCTTAAAAAAAAAAAAAAAAGTCTCTTAACCCCAGGACCCAGCACCAATAGCAAGCAAAGATTAGCCAGCACCAGATAAGGGGAAAGGAATTATATAACTCAGCCCTAGATCAGCCACAGATACAAAGCAGGATTTGGCTACCAAAGAAAGGAAAGGAAGGAATGCAAGCACGGATCCACCTTTGAGACCCAGAAACACAAAGCATGCCTAACACTGAAGATGAATACACACAAAACAAGTGCAAAAAGAAACTCTTCTTGGCACTTAACATGAAACAAATCCAAGTAACAAGCAACAGCCATCTCCCGCTAGAGAAGGGTCAAGAGCATAACACGTGTGAAAAACTTCTAAAGCTGAGAGTGGAGCAAGAATGCTGACAAAAACACAAGGTAACTCTTCCCAACCGCCGGATAAATTTGTGGCTTATGTTGCACTGAAGGGAATCATAACAACAACAAGATCTAAACCCTGCACATTTCCTGATGAGACTAATTCATACTAAGGGTCAGAACAAAAAAGAGGCATTTCTGGCATAGATACTATCAACCTCAGTCTCTACTCTTCTATATATTATGATAGCATTCAATAAAAAATTATGAGACAAGCAAAATTATGGGACAAACAAACAAAAGACCATGAACAATGACCCATTGTGAAGAGATAAAGCAATCAAAAACTCATACTTAGTGTTGACCCATTAGTTGAAACTATCAGACAAGAACATAAAAATAACCATAATGCATATACTAAATGATCAGAAGAAAAGGTAGAGGGTAAGTATGAGTAGATAAGGGATTTCACCAGACAGATGAAAACTAAAACTCTAATGGAAATGGTAAAAATAACAATAAAAATAAAAACAGTAACAGAAATGAAAAATTTTTTTGGTAATACTCATTACTGGAGTGGAAACAGCTAAGGAATCAGTAAACTTAAACATGGAGCAAAACAAATGATCCAAACTGACTTTTTTTTTTTTTTTTTAAAGACTGGAGAACACAGAATAAAGAATTCAGGAGATGTGGGAAAACACCCTAAAAACAAAATGAAAACTTCAAAACTGGACATACCATAGTCAAACTGCTGGGGGAAAAAAAGAGAAAATGTTAAAGCAGGCTGAGAAAAACGAAACATTTCAGAGGAGAACAAAAATAAAGATTACCACAAACTTCTTATCGGTAGTTAAGTCAGAATACAAAAGAATGGAATCTTTATAGCACTGAAAGAAAAATCTATTGATTCTGAATTCCATTCCTAGTACAAGTATTTTTCAAAAATGATAGCAAAATGGTCTTTTTTTTCCCAGATAAACTAAAGATGAATTCATTGTCAATACAATATACAACAAGACATGTTAAAGGAAACTCTTCAAGCAGAAGAAATATGATATCAGATGCAAATGTAAACAAAGAAACATGAAGCACCAGAAATGATAAAATGAAGGTAATCATAAAAGACTTTTTTTTCTTATTTTCAATCATTTTAAAGATAACTGACCCTCTAAAGCAAAAATAGTAACACAATTGCGGGTTTGTAAGATATAAGGTATAAAATGAGTGACTATTGTAGCATAAAAATGAGAAGGAGCAAATGTAACTGTAGTGTTGTAAGCTGCTTAAATTATACATGAAATGAAACAGTAGTATTTGGCAGTTGACTGTGATAAGATATAAATTTACATTGCAAATCTTAGAGCATTTGCTAAAAAATTCCTTTAACTGTATTACTAATAATCCAATAGTGGACATTTATAAAATCACAAAAATACTCAATAAAAAAATGTAGAAAGCAAAGAATAGATGAGAGAGATAACTAGATGGCAGATTAATTTTTTTAAAAGAATGTAAGTAACATTAACTACGTTACATTTAAGTGATCTGAAAATCCCAATTAAAAGGTAAAGTTTTTCAGATGGGAAGATAAAATAAGAACCAATTATAGAAATTGTAAAATATTTTAAATATAAAGGCATACATAGGATAAAAATAAGATAGAAAAGATAAGTCAGTTACTTTAAGCACTAAATAAAAAAGGTGAAGTGGCTATCTTAATGTCAAATAAAAACAGATTTCAGTGACAAGGAATATTAGTAGGACTTACATAATTATAAGGAATCAGCTTCACCATCATTACACAGGTCATAACAATTTTAAGTGTTTATGCACCCAAAAACAAAACTTCACAACACATGAAGGAATGCTGATAGAACTGAGGAAAAATAGAAACTTCAATACTCCACTTTCAGTGATGGGTCGAAAAAGCAGATAGGAATTCATAAGGATATGCAGACCTGAAGAATACTATCATATATTATCATATATCATATATCATATATATCATATATCATATATCAGTTGATATTTAGAGAACACTCTCCCAATCAGAGCACAATGCACATTATTTTCAAATACAGTGGAATGCTCACCAAGACAGACCATATTCTGGGCCATGAAACAAACCTCAACAAATTGAAAAGAACTAAAATTATACAAGATATATTTTCAGATCACAGTGGAATAAAACTGCAAGGAAAAAAAAACAGAAAGAAATGTGGGGAAAAAAACCCAAATCTTCAGAAATTAAACAATAATCTATAAACACGTGTCAAGAAAATTTTTAATATAATGAAAATGGAAATCCAATATATCAAAATTTGTAGGCTGCTATTAAAGCATTAAATTTATAGTATTTAATGTTTTCTTAGAGAAAGAACAAATGTCCCCCAAAAGGGAAAAAAGAACAAATAACTCAAATAATCTAAGTTCCCATCTTGAGAAAGAAGAGCAAAATAAATTCAAGTTAAATACAAGAAATAATAAGATAAAAGCAGAAATCAATGCAATACCAAAACGAGAACACACAGAAAAAGTCAATGAATCATACTCTGCCATAAAAATAATTTGTTTTCAATGACATAGTACTTGACTCAAGCTTGAACTTTATAATTAAAAGAAGATAAATATGATATAATGCTTAGTAATTAGTTATAATTTTCACATGTAATAGAATATACTATTTCTGTAAGACCTATGCTGTAATATTGTCTATTGAGATTTTTCCAAATAATTATTTTAAAGAAAGAGAATGCATCCAGGTAATTTATCTTTTATCAGCTTCTTTACACTTTCTCTAAAATTATGGGGGGGATTGTGCTGAGAAAAGCCGTCTCAGACATACAGCCTTTCAGCCCCCACTCAGCCCATAAGGCTGGGACTTGGAACACTTCCTTACCAAGAGTTAAAGAGCCCTCGTAATTTCCACTGGAATTATCAACTTGTTTGGGAATATCTTTCCTTTTTACAAGCCCAATATATGTTCTTATGTTCTGCATAAGCATGTGGCACCCGGCTAGCCCTACTGCTATGTCTGCCCTCTGTGGAGGGTGTATAGGATCCTTCTACTGGGTCATGAGAGCAGTGAACATAGGCCAATAGCCCTGCGTCTGCTGCAGGGAGAGAGAGACCAAGTAGCCATGGAGGACTGATGTCCACTATTGAAGCAACTTCTCCAAAATAAGGTTATATAAGTTACTTCCTTTACTTAAAAATAATTAACACGGGGCGCCTGGGTGGCTCAGTGGGTTAAAGCCTCTGCCTTCGTCTGGGGTCATGATCTCAGGGTCCTGGGATCGAGCCCCACATCGGGCTCTCTGCTCCGCGGGGAGCCTGCTTCCTCCCTCTCTCTGCCTGCCTCTCTGCCTACTTGTGATTTCTCTCTGTCAAATAAATAAAATCTTTGAAAAAAAATAATAATTAACACATTCAGTAGAAGTATTAAATCTAAATGAATTATATCTAAATCCTTAAGTAAGGAAATCTAATATTTATTAATAATCTATTATGTGCTATATATTTAACCCATCCACAAATCTCACTTCAGAATATATCCTAAAATTAAAAGTCATCTATAACAACTGGCTGCTGACTTCCCTTTTTCGCTTTATTATCGAGCAACTTTCACTCTTGAAGCATGACTTAAAACTCACCTGGAGTATCAGAATTCAGTCTTTCAAAGTTTTAGTCATAATTAAATGTGTATCTACATGTTCCTGTTTATTAAAATCCAGAATTAATTTCTATCTCATTTGAATTCCTAAATCACGCTGTTTATATCAGTTTAATAATGCCTATCACATTCTTCTTTACATCATAGTCTTTTTTCAAAATGGTTTATACTTCCTTTGTGCAAATACTCTCCCCACCTACATTCAGTAATATAATCTTTGAATGGGCTTTCCATCTAAATACTTTCTCATCCTCCCTCAAAGGTAGATGTGGTCATGTGATAAAAATCTCAAGAGGATGCAAGCTGAACTGATATACGTGCTTTTCATATGTGACCCTAAAGAGGGTGGTATGTTTTCTTTCCATCCTTTCTTCTGGCATTCATCACCCAAATGTGACAGTGTTTGTGAAACAACTGCGTCCTAGGAATGGTGAAGCAGCTACATAGACAACTAGAAGACACCTGGGTCCTTGACATCATGGATGCACCATATTGACCCTGGATGATTTATACTAGATTATAGCTTAAAAAATAAAAACAACCTTATCTTATTTAAGCCACTGCTATTTTGGTTTTTGTTATAGCTTCTAAATCTCCATCAAAATTAATATGTTCTATAAGTTTCTTGGGGGCAGGAATCTCTTCTTCTTGACCTTTCTATCTCTTGTATTCATCACCTTGCTTAGCAGAATGCCTTATACATAAAAAGCACTCAATAAATACTTATTGCATTGAACATATTTTCCAAAATTTCATTGGATAACATCCTTATACAAGTAGACCACTCACCAAAAGGATAAAGTTGGATCATAAAGTAGAAGAATCAAAATAAGCCTTGCTTGCTAAGCCTTGCAGAAATTGCAAGTTTGTGATTAAAAAAAGAGAAAGAGAGGAGGGAAGAAACATTCTTTTACATGACTGAGTTGTGGGTGATTTATTAAGCAGCAACATATAACCAGAACAACTATAATCATGTTCCTCCTCCTTATATTCTTATTAAAGAAAGTTATAAACACAAATACAAATGAGTAAGATTATTTAAAGCCCTGTACTCTGCAGTTCAAAATCATGAGTTTGTATTAAGTGGCGGATAGAGGGGTTGGGTTCAGTAGATTAAGCTCAGGAGATTTTTAGCTATTTTGTATGATTCTACTGTGGTGGATATACGAAACTATGCATCTGTCAAAACCCATAAAACTTCACAACATCTTAATGCATGCTAATTAAAAAAATTTAGGAGGTTGGAGGATTTCAGAATGGAGTATAGAATGTGATAACGATCTAAGTGTTTTACAAATGTATGAAAGACCCTCACCGAAGGGGATGCGGCAAAGGTGCTGACTTAAGTAACATTAGAATTGAATAGAGTCTGTAAGATTAAGGGCACAAGTATAATATATAAGCACTGTACTTTATTAATAAAGTTATATGACACAGTTGTATAGGTTAATAATTCTGAAACTGCCACACATGTATACTGGAATTGAACAATTTTGTACGTGGATGGCAGATGGTGTACACCAGGTTTCCCATTGTTGGAGCAGGAAATCACCAATAAGCAACAAGACATGGCTATAATGATCAACATGGTATCTGGTAATGAATTAGAAGTGGAGACATTAGTATGAACTCATGTTTAGCTTAATAGAAACACAGTTGTCTACATAGAGAAATATTCATATATATGTATATATACATAGGTTAGCAGGCAGGCATATATTTCCTTGCTCTATGATCTAAGAGGACCAGAATCTATGACACCCCAGTAGTAATGAGCACACCCAACACCAAAATGTTGGTTTCAAATACATTCTCCAACAAAGGGAACCAGAATTAACTGGAGATATCGCTAATTCTTGGACTGGAGCAAGAACCATAAAAGATAAGCCTAAATAATGTTACTGTGTCAAAAAGTAAGAAAATACTCTCTCTCACTCTCTTGTTCTCCTGCTCTCTCACTCACTCACATGTTCACTCTCTTTCCACCACACATATATGGTGGTAGCCAACTGACATCATTCCCAATGGTTAATTCTGGAACAACTGAGCAACAAATATAAGTAGTATTGGATTTTAACCCAAAGTATAAAATATCCATGCGTCCATACCAATAACACAAACAAATAGGAATAAAAGACAAACATCCCAAAAAGAAGAATTCCAAATAGTCTGGGTAGATACTCAACCCTTAAAGAGTGAGGCATTAACTCCTTACTCCTTAAGTGTTGGCTGTACCTTGTGGCTTTCTTCCAAAGAGCACAGCATAGAAAGGAAGAAAAAAGAGTAACTTTATGGTAGATAAATTTCACAAAAACTACCCTATCCAAATGATTAAGTTTAACATCAACTGTGATAAGACATGTTGATTAAAGTTACCTTTGAGATGATGTGATGAAAATTGTACTGCACCTCTGGTATTCCTCCCCAAAATACGTAACTCCAGTCTAATCGTGAGAAAAACATCAGACCAATCTCAACTGAGTGACATTCTTCAAATTGACTAGTACTCTTTAAAACTGCCAAGGTCATCAAAAATAAGGAAAGTCTGAGAAACTGTCACATCTAAGAAGAATTCTAAGGAGACATGAAAATTAAACATAATGTAGTATCCTGGATGGGATCCTGGAACAGAAAAGGGAAATCAGGCAAAAACTAAAGAAATCTGAATAAAGTATGAACTTTAATTAATAATAATGTATCAATATTGGTTAATTAATTATAAAAAGTGTGCCATGCAACAGTAAGATGTTCGTAATATGCAAAATTGGATGTGGGATATACAGAAACTGTATTATCTTTGCAATTTTTCAGTAATTCCAACACTATTCTAAAATATCTAGAATATTAGATATTCTAGATATTTTAGAATATTATTCTAAAAATAAAAGATTATTTTTAAAATATTATAATCATTCTGGTCTCCTTTCTCACTCTCACATCCAACATCTAATCCATCAGAAAAGTCCTGATCATTCTACCTCCAAAATATAATCACAATCCAACTAACTCTACTGCCTTTCACAGATCCTAACCTGACCAAATCACCTTTCTCTTACTCCTGATTATCATAGTATTTTCCTATTAATATCTCTGGTTCTGCCCTTTGTTCCCCTTTGGTCTACTTGAAGCATAGCAAGAATGGTGGTGTCTCTAAAACTACAGGCAGGTAATGTCAATGGACTACTCTAAACCCTCCAGTGGTTCTCTATCTGCCAGAACATGAACCATAGTCATAAAAGTCTACAAAGTCCCATGACATCTGGTGCAGTTTCTTCTAGATACCATTTCCTATTGCTTTTCTTCTTTTATGACTCTAACATTTCTAGTAAGCTACTGTCTCAAGATCTTGGCACTTTATATTTCCTATGCTAGAATGTTCTTCCTTAAGAATTAGCATATCTTATTCTCTCACCTTCTTTAAATTTTTACTCAATTACCCTGTTGGTAAGTCCTTTCCTGGTGACCTTACCTAAATTACAATCCTCTATAACACATTTGTTCTTCCCTTCCATAACTATCTCCTTAGCCCTCTTCGTCATCTAACATAATATTTTCACTTATTTATTGTGTTGTATCTGTTTTGTCTTATTAGACAGTTGGGAATGTAAATTCCATGATAGTAGAGAGTTTGTTTTGTCCACTCATTTATCTTCTGAACTCAGAATAATACCTGTCACCCAAGGAACATTAATAATATTTACTGAAAAAATGAAAGGATATAAATGTATATTTGGAAGGAAAGGTGTACTTAAGTTCACAAGGCTGGCATATTTAACTCTCAAGTCTACCATAGCCAAGACAGTTTACAATAAGCAGGATGCCAAAGGGGCACCTGGGTTGCTCAGTCAGTTGGGTGTCCAACCCTTTCCACTCAGGTCATGATCTCAAGGTCATGGGATCAAGCCCCAGATGGGGCTCCATGCTCAGCAGGGAGTCTGCTTCTCTCCCTCTGTCTCTCCCTTTGCCTCTGCCCCCCTCACACTCACTCTCTCTCTCTCTAAAATAAATTTAAAAATCTTAAAAAAAGTACTATGCCAAAAACATGTTTTCCTAGAGATTAATGTTTCATCAGTTTTTGTAGATGGAGATTATTTTCATTTAAAGGAATTCATTTTTAAGAAGAGTCAAACTTCAATAATTTGGACAATACTAATTTATGATTTATGATAATTAAGCCTGGGGTATGTACTATGAAAAAGCAATTGTTAGTCAAATTAACAATATAGGCCAAATTATAGGAGATGATATTGAACCTCTAAATAACCTAAGTATAATCATTTATAGATTTTTAACAAATATTTACATAAATCGATGTTTTTAATTACAAGTCAGCCTCATTAATTCTTAAAATGAAGACCCATGGGAGTTCTGCTTAAAATGGTTTGAAAATAACTTGTTTAAATAACTGTGTGTACTTATAGAAAAACAAGACTGTATCTCTTCAAGAATAGCTTATCATTTAGGCTTTTTCATTTCAGGCTAGTCTTAAACTATCATTTCAGGCTAGTCTTAAATCATGTGTCTGATTTCAGTTTCTCTGTTATATATATTTTCGTTTGCTTGGGTTGTAAAATAGACCTGCTTATACTACTTTCATTACTTAAGACCTTGATACCTCTCAAGTTATTGAAAGGTTCTAGAACAGATAAAAAAACAAACACTTTTTCTTCATGTGCTCTCATTGCCTTTTATGTCATATCTCCTTGGAACAAAGCTTGAAAACAACAATTTTCAGTTTCTAAAATTATGTTTCATTATTTTTAAATTATTTCAGTTGAGTCTCCACTTTTTATTCTGTTGGATGAATCCTATGGATGTGAAGATTTTTTAAAAAAGCACAACTTGCTTGAATTTAATGGTATACTTTCTTAATATCTATAGTATTTTTAACCCATGTTCTGTAATTCAATTTTATTTTAGAAGATAAGCTACTCAATGTGGAACCATGACTTACTACCATAAAGAGTGATGGATTTATCCTGTATGTAGACATCATCCCTCAATTATTATAAGTGGATTTTAATGCTATACTCTTCATGGTTGATTACAACTTAATTTTCCCTTTAACTGACAAGATAGAATCTGGCTGTAGTACACCAGTAATGAAACAGCTGTTGATTATAGCCAATATCCATTCTGATTGTGCTACCTATCCTTACTGGTATATGTCAGTGAAATATTAGTTGTTAAATATTTTTAATATCATGCCTATATAGAACATATTTTTTCTAGGTCCTTGCCAAGGGATTCTTGCTAATTTTTAATTATCTTATCAGAAAATCCTTATCAAAAGACTACCTAAGAGAAAAAGTATCTATAAACAACTCCCCCAAATCAGGAGTTTTTAGTGTCTAGGGATATAGAAACTTTGAAAATAAGGGGTTTGGACTGTCTCCCAAGAAAACTTCACATAGGCCCATAGACTCAAAACTTAAATTTCAAAAATTTGAAAGCCCTTTGAAGTCCAGATTAAAACCCCTGAATTTATAGGCTAAAATGGACCTCTCAATCAAGCCCCAGAGAGATGCACACTTAGATATCATTATCACTTGTAGAATTTTTTATATAATCAAATATGCCATTTTCTCCCTTCCCCTTCTATCCATCTTTACCATTGTAGTTCAATTCACTATTGTATCTTGCCTAGAATCCTGAAACAACTTCCTAATTTTTCTTCCTTTTTTTTCCCCTTCAACTCTATTACAAATAGCAATCAAAGTGATATTTTATAAGGCCACAGCACCATATACGTAAAATCCTTGCAATGTTTTCCACTGCATTCAGAACAAAACTCATTCCTTACAAGGTCAGCCAGACCTTAAATGACCTGACTCTCAAGTTTTCCTAGTTTCAGGGCACCTGGGTGGCTCAGTGGGTTAAAGCCTCTGCCTTCGGCTCAGGTCATGATCTCAGGGTCCTGGGATTGAGCCCCGCATCAGGCTCTCTGCTCGACAGGGAGCCTGCTTCCTCCTCTCTGCCTGCTTCTCTGCCTACTTGTGATCTCTGTCTGTCAAATAAATAAATAAAAAATCTTAAAAAAAAAAAAAAAAAAGTTTTCCTAGTTTCACCATTGGGAAGTCTCCCCCTTCCTAGTACACTCCAATGATGCTGGTCTTATTTCAGTTCTTCAAAGGTATCAAGTTTTCTCCTACCTTTACATACAATGGTCTTTCTGTCTGAGATGTTCTTCCTTACCTTTTAAGCTGGTGAGTTTCTTCTCATCAGCTTAAATATCACTTTTTGAGAGATTTTCCTAAAAATCTCTCCAATATAAAATCAGCCCCTCAAAACACTCTGTAGTTGTCATTTATGTGTAATAGTATTTATTTCTCCATTTCTCCTCAACTAGATAATAATGGTCTAGGTGAGTGAACAATATTTATGTAAAACAGATACTAACACATTATCTAACATTAAGTGACTTTTCATAAGTTTATAATTATAAAAAGTAGTTAATGAAATAATGATATAATTTAAGAACAAAAAATATACAATCCATTATTATAAAAATTATAGAGTTAGGATGTTATCTACTGCAAAACTTAGTTTTCTATATATTTTGAGTCCTGGATGGGAAATCTGATCAATACACTTGTCTCATCATGCTCTAAACATATAAAAATGTTAGGTAAAATGTATTCAAATTATTTTTAATATATGGTCAAATTGGAAGGAAGGACGGTGGGTGGGAGGGAGTGAAGGAAAGAAGGAATGGAATGGAAAACCCAATGTTCCAGAAACAAGAAATATTCAAAGGAATAATTTGAAGCAAAAGTCAAACAGTTCATTAGGATTAAAGTATGTGGATCTCAGTGGCAGAGGCTGAGAATGTAAAGCTTGCACATGAACACATCAGAGGTCTCAGGAAAATAAAAAGTAGAAAGTTGAACTGTAAGCCCAAATATAAAGCCAAGATCCATGAAGGGTAACTCTGCCCATAAACAGGAGCTAGAGAAATTCTGTCCTCTGGTTCTTCGGGCATCACTAAAATTTGCTATCTGTTCCCAACATGGGTGAAAACAATTTCTCCAAGAAGCTACAACTATAAACTATACACAAAAAAGGTTAAAGTCTTTAAGCTTGTCTCTGTGGAAAGCCAAAGAAGTAAATCTTTTTTTTAATTTCCAGAAGCAGAGAGAATTGAATGAAACACCACCAGACTCATGATTCTACAGTGCAGGATACAACAAATCCTCCAATAAAATTAACCACTGCTAAAGATAAGTTCAAAGTCACAATATAACTTATATGAATACTAGCAAGAGGAAGAGTTGGAAAGCAATACAAATAGAAAATTCCAATCTCAAGATCTAAATAAAATAAAATAACTTACCTGAAAGGTTAATTTTAATTAGTACATATAAGTTTTGAAAAGATGAACAAAAGAAATAAAACTATGAAGCAATTAGTCATAAGAAAACAGCAGAATGACTTGAAAAACAGCCAAATAAAAATTCCAAAAATTACATATTTAGTTATTTAAATTAAAATTAAAAACTAGTGAATGGCACCTGGGTGGCTGTCAGTTAAACATCTGACTCTTGATTTCAGCTCAGGTCAGGATCTCAGGTTTGAGCTCCTGCTAGGTTTGGAGCCTGCTTATCTCTGTGACAAGCAGATTCTCTCTCTTCCCCTGCCCCTCCCCCATCCCTTACCCTTCCATCCCCCTGCCCACTCTCTCTCTCTTTCCCCACCTAAAAAAACAACAAAACAAAACAAAAAAACCTAGTGGATGTATTCAATGATTGGATTAGTGATTAGAACAGGGAGTAAAAGAGAAAATAAGGGAAATGGAAGTTATATTTGAAAAAATTATCAGAATGCCACACAATGATTTAAAGATAAAGAAAATACGAAAAATAAGTTAAAAGTCATGGAGGATAAAAAATTGAAGTCCAATAGGTATTCTGAAATAAGAAAACAGGGAATTAAGGAGAACCATTATTTAAAGGAATACTATATAAAGATTTTGGCAAAATGAAAAATTTTTTAAAAAGAATACACTCTCAGATTGAAGAAAACTACCACATACTTAGCAGAATTGATAAAAACAAAACACAAAGAGAATTTGATGGAATTTGAAGACTATGAAGTATCTGAAGACTATCAAGTACAGGTGATATTGTTAAAAGATCGTATCTGCAGGGAAAAGACTGCTTTCAACAGAATTATATAATAGAACACTTTTTATTAGTATCAAAAGAAATCAAAGACAATGAAATGTCTTCAAAGTACCGAAGAAAAATAACTGCCAATACTAGAATTATAAATCCAGGTAAAAAAGAAATGTACAGAACAGCCAAAATAAAAATTGTTTTTGACTAATACAGACTGAGAAAGTTTACATACTATGAACATATTCTGAAATAAATGCTAAAAGACACAGTCAATAGATAAGAAATTCATTGTAGATGGAAAGAGTAGAATATAAAAATCAATGGTGTGTAAAAAATTAAGTAGATTAGTAGATCTGAATAATTATGTAACATATATAAAAATGGTTAATTAAGAAGAGGCAAGTAACAAGGTGGCATGACAATAATAACACAAAAAGTAAAAGTGATATTACATAAAGAGATATATAAAACATTACTAAGAGAAAATAAGGCTTAAATAAATTGAGGGATATGTCATGTTCATAAATTTTAAAATTCGATTTTGTAAAGATTTCATTTTCCCAAACTGATCTATAAATTTAATGGTGTTTGATTCCAATCAAAATCCTAGCATGACTTTTTTTCAAATAGCAAGATAATTCAAAATTTAGGAGAAAACACACAGGGGTAAGAATAAGAAGACAATGTTAAATAATACACAGAACAAACTTGTTTTTGCTTTAAAGCTATAGGAATTACGGCACCATGGTATTCATGCAAGATAGGCAAAAAGACTAACAGAATAGAAGAGAGCCCAGAAGTAGGCCTACATTTATGGAGCACTTGGTTTTGTGCCAAAAAGATGGCACTGCATTCAGCATAGTGAAGAAAAGGATGACCTTTTCGAAAAAATGGAGCTAAATTAATTGGATACCCATACTCAAAAATTAAACTGACTTATGTTGGACATCATGCAGAAAAAAATCACTTCCAGGTAGATTTCAGACCTTAATGTATAAGGTGAGACAATGCAGGCTCTAAAAGATAAAAATGTTAGTGTAGGAAAAGATTTTGTAAGCAGGATAAAATGATAAATTAAATGACATTAAATAAAGAACTTGTTATGAAAAGATACCATTAAGAGAATGAAAAGGCAAGGAACTAACTATGGGAATGTATTTGTAGTATATTTATCTGAAAATGGACTTGTATCTGGAGTATATATAGAATACTTCAACAAATCAATAATTTAAAAAAAAACAGTGTTTAAAAGAGGCAAAGCACTTTAAAAGAGAGTTCAAAATAAAAACGACAAACAAATGGCTACTAAGTATTTGAAAAGTGTTCAATGTTGTTATTCATCAGGGACATTCAAATTAAGAGCAAAATGAAATACAACTATATATCCACTAAAACGAAAAAAAAAAAAACTGGCAATACCAAATATTGGCAAGGATATGGTGCAACTGATATTCTCAAACACTTTATATAAGAGTGTAAATTGGAATAATCACTTTTGAAAAACTGCTTGGCAATGTCTAGTAAGTTGAGCATATGTTTCTCTATGTTATAGTAATTCTACTCCAACAGAAAAATGCACACAAAATGCAACCAAAGACATGTAAAAAAATTTCATAGCACTTCCATAGCACCATTAGTATCACATCATAATAGCTGATATTAGTATAAGCTAAAAACTGGAAACAACCCAAATACCTCTCTATTAAAATGGATAAAAATACATATTTATACACTGGAATACTTTACAGCAATAAACAATCTACTGTCACATACAAAAATATGGATAAACCTCACTAATAATACTGAGTAAAGATACCAAACAGAAGAGTATTTACACATGTTTGATTTATTCTATTTAAATAAAGTTCAAAACCAAAAGTTAGTCAAATTAGTCAATGGTCAAAAATGTGCTTCCTTTTGAGAGGTAATTACTGAGAGTATACAAGGGTCTCTGGGATGATATAAATATTCTACTTCAGAACTATTCTATTTTTGATCTGAGTAGTGATTACTCAGCTGTGTTTACCAGGTAAAATCTTTGTAAATTTTACTGAGCTAGAACCTTAAGTCTATTTTTCTCTATGTATATTATACTTCAATTAAAAGTTTATTTTAAGAAAAAATGTAGCACTTAAAATACTAAATAGAAATACATGGAAGATAGGAAGAGAAGACTTAAAGTTATGTTGATCTAATGTGCTTGTGTTATTCTAAATGAGGACAGAAAGACTAAGATATTTTAAGTATGCATATTAAAATTTAAGGGTAACAATGATAACAAAAGAAAAGGAATAGTGGTGCGTGAGTGGCTCAATCAGGTGACCATCTTCCTTTAGCTTGGGCCATGATCCCAGGGTCCTCCCTGCATCAGGCTCCTTCCTTAGTGGGAAGCCTGTTTCTCCCTCTCCTTCTGCCACTCTCCCTGCTTGTTCTCTCACTCTCCCTCTGTCAAAATAAGTAAATAAAATCTTAAAAGAAAAAAAAAAAAGAATGGGAATAGAATGTCAAACTTCTAAGATAGGACTGCAAAAATAAAGAGAAATGCCCTACTTGTATACTAGAAGAAGGAACAAAGGTCATACTACAACAATCTGTAAATGAGCATGAGGTGATAATCTGAGAAAGGTAGAGGTACTCAAATCTATAATCTCAATGAAATGATGAAGTTAGAAAAATATATACCAAAGGCAAAAGTAAGTAGCAGGAAAACTTTTCATTCTCCTCCTAGGCTTTGAATTCTGGGGCACTAAGGGAGCAAGAAGTTACTCTTGATAATTTTGGCAACAGATTCATCCTTAATGGTAATTAATTTAAAAAGCGTCAGGCTGGGGGTGCTCCAGGGTACCTGGCTAAAGCAAATTCAAATCCTTTTCTATAGGAATGATCTCAAGCTTAGTCACCGAATCAGACCTAACTGAATATATACTTACATTACAAAATTACAAAATGCACAAAGAAACAGGCACCATAAGGGAAAAATAGCAGGAAAAAACACATTATAGAATCTCAATGAATTCAGATTTTTTAACAGATATTATATTTTCAGAATTATTCTGATTGATATTTTAGAATTATTCTTATAATTATTGAATTATCAGAAACAAAATTTTAAGATATGTTTAAAAGTACTTAAAGTAAAAGATGAATTTGAAAACATGAGTCAGGAACATTTTTCTTAATGTCTAGCAGATTTGGAAAAAGAACGAGTGGAATTTATAGAAAAAAATTATAACTTGATATTAAACATTCAACAGACAATTTAAGCAAGCATAAGAAAAACAAATGAAAAGAGAATTAGTAAATGAAATCATGGGAAACAGGGAACCAGAAATGGAAGGAATACAAGAGAAATTTAAAAAAAAAAAACCTGAATATAGTAAGAAGTCCAATACATATTTAATCAGAGTTTCAGAAGAGAAGATAGAATTGAAAACTGACACTCTTTGTCAGGATTTTATGCTGCTTAACTAAGCATGGTAGTGTTGAGAAGTGCTAGAACCAAGAGAATGCCTGTCAGAATATCTCTGCAAGCCTTACATAGTTCCATGAAAGCTGACAGAAGACACAAGATTTCTGGATCACAGGAAAGGACTTGATTACAGCAAAAACAATAAAAGGATTATCAATCTAGTTGCTATTGTGCTTCACTGAGCCCCAAACCACAAAGCCACAAGGAGGGATGGAGGGAATTTATACATACGTGAGGATGTGCTATAGGATATGAAACCTGAATCCAGTTTTTATAGCAAAAAGTAAGCAAGGCTTCTTTTGTCCAGAGGGACATGTGGTATAAGACAAATGCCTTACTTTTCAAGATTGTCTTCAGGAGAAAAACCAAAGAAGTGGCTCAGTAAAGGCCTTGCAATTTTAGCAGTTTTGGCCTAGCCAGACTCAGCAAGACAGGAAGATACACAAGAGGCCCAGAGCAGAAAAACTCTCAACATCTCATTCCAACACAAAAATAATTTACCAGGGGAAAAAAAAAAAAAAGACACCATTTCACTAATGCAACAATCCCAATGAATCCAGGAATTCCTGCTTTCATTTCATTTTTGACTTCTGCAAATTTCTAAGTTTCTTTGTCGGGTCATCAATTCTTTTTTTATTTATTTAAATTCAATTAGCTAACATACAGGACGTCATTAGTTTCAGACATAGAGTTCAGTAATTCATCAGTTACCTATAACACCCAATGCTCATCACATCATGTGCCCTCCTGAATTCCCATCACCCAGTAACCCCATCCCCCCACCCACCTGTCCCCTCCAGCAACCCTCAATTTGTTTCCTATTGTTAAGAGTCTCTTATGGGGTGCCTGGGTAGCTCAGTGGGTTGAAGCCTCTGCCTTCAGCTTAGGTCATGATCCCAAGGTCCTGGGATGGAGCCCTGCATCTGGCTCTCTGCTCAGAGGGGATCCTGCTTCCCCCTCTCTCTGTCTCTGCCTGCCTCTCTGCCTACTTGTGATATCTGTCAAATAAATAAATAAAATCTTTAAAAAAATCATTAAAAAAAAAAAGAGTCTCTTATGGTTTTCTCCCGCTATGATTTCTTCCCATTCAGTTTTCACTTTAAAGCATTCTTTGCTTAATCACCTTAAAAAAAAAAAACACTTTTCCTTTAAGACTAGTTTTAGAGTTACAGAAAGATTGCTTACGGTCTAGCTAGAGGAGAAGAGCAATAAAGATAATTTTAAATTGGAACAAGTGATGGACAGAAAATAAACAGAATGATATGAGAGTATGACTCTGGACTAGGAGGCACTTAAGCAGGGCAGTCTGGAAATAACTCCCTGAGAAGGAAATATTAAAGAAATGTCCTTAAAGGATTTTAAAAAAAATAGCCAATATAAAAAAGAAAAACAAAAATTAAAAAAAAAAAGCAAAAGAACTTTTTAGGAAGGGCTACAACAATAAAACCCCAAAGCTGGAAAGACCTTGCATGTTTGAGAAACAGAAATGAAGTAAAAATGACCTTGGTGTATTTGAGGATTCAAAAGAAGGCTAGTCAACAATGTTGAAGCAGAGTGAGCAAGGAAGAGCAATTCACATGATAGGGACAGGTAGACAGACATAGGTAGAGATAGTATAGGGCCTTGGAAACCATGGTAACATTTGATTCTATTCCAAGTACAATGAAAAGCATTTTGAGCAGGAACATTAAATGATGACCTATACCTTCTAAATGATCTTTGTATGGGGAACAGACTAAAAGCAAGAATAAAAGCAAAGAGACCAGCTACAAGGCTACTGAAGGAGTCCAGGCAAAAAGTGATGGTGGCTTTTATGAGAGTGGTAGTAATGAAATAAAGTGACATATTTATTATATTTTGAAGATAAGATTAGAGGAATTCACTGGAAGGAAAAGAGTTAAGTCAAGGACGACAGATTTTTGGATAGATGGTGATTGAAATGAGAAGACAAAGAAGCAGGTTTGCATGTGAGGGGAGATGAGCAGTTTAGTTTTAGACATGTTAGGTTTGAGATGTTTAAAAGAAATCGAAAATCCACGATTTTTTTGGATTTTTTTTGATATTTTGAAATATCAAAGAAGTTAATGAATAAATGAGCTTGAAGCTTTAAAGAAAGACCTGGATTGAAAAGATGCTTTGGAAGCCTTTGGCTCATAAATGATATTTAAAGTATTGTTGATTAACGTGATCACCTAGGAAGGAGACGTTGCTCAAGAAGAGAAATCAATAGGCTTTCTTTCCAGCATCTGGAGGTCTCCTAAGAAGAAGTGCCAGCCAAGAACATGGTGAAAGGGATGTCCTCACAACTAAGAAAAGAATGAAAAGAGGTCTGCTGTATCTAATGGTACTAAAAAGTTTCTACTGTATTCAACCACTTGGAATTCACTGAGGCTCCAGACAAAGACAAGTTTCGTGGAAGTAGTGGGGCCAGAAGCTGCAGTGCAGTAAATTGAAAAGTAGCCACTAGCAGACAATCACACCACCTGCTGTCTCTTTACATCTTTTTTTGACTTTATGTGAACGCTTACGTTTGATAGTCTGTTTGAAAAATTTCTAACTTGGTGCCAATACCACCAGAGTGAATATTAAACTAGAAATCTATGACAAATTTCTTAATTTCAAAATGATTCTCTAAGAATTCTATTATTTATTTTGGTGAAGTTTGTAATTGCAAAATAAAAGGGAATTTCATGGAGTTCACTTAAATTTTATTCTATTTTGAAGAGATACTATATTCTAATTGGAAGGGTTGCTTCTTCCTGCAAGGGAAAAAAAAAAACTATGCAGTAAATTATTCTGAAATCTAGCCAATTTGAAATTCATAGTCACTTCATTCATATGAGATTAAAGCAAATATTTTGGTAAGTTAAAAAAAAGGTTATTTCTACTTTTAGTAAAGAAGTCAATAAATTAATACTGATATTAATTAAGAGCAGAAAGGAAACTGAATTGTTTAATCAATGCCATGTTATTTAATGTGAACATATACCAAAGTGTTTGAGATCATGCAAATCAAACACTGGAAAAAATATTCTTATCTAGCAAAAGAAGAATATTGTGCATTGCTTTACCAGGATTTACCAATGACTTAGAAGTTTGATGGTCTTTCTTTGTATTGCCAATGGGACAATAATGGGGTAAGTAGAGGCAGTAGTTCTCTTCTCTGAATCTCTTGCAGAGAATGGAATGGAATCCTCCTCACTCTGCCACTTTATCTTGTTTAAATGTAAGCCCCTTAATGTTTCTGAGCTTCAGTTTCTTCAGTTAAAAACAAGGATTGATTTATTTATGTAATATCTACCTCATAATACCTATATCAGGGGTGGCTGTGTGGCTCCGTAGGTTAAGCATCTACCTTCCACCCAGGTCATGATCCCAGTGTCCTGTGGGGGAGCTCCAGGTCAGGCTCTCCGCTCAGCAGGAAGCCTGCTTCTCCCTCTCCCTCTGCCTGCCACTTCTCCTGCTTGTGCTCTCTCTCTTCCTGTCAAATAAATAAATAAAATCTTTAAAAAAAAAATAATAATAATATCATTGGGTCACTAAGAGAATACAAGTTCCTGACTCAAAGTTAATAGCCAGACATCATATCCTTCTCATTTTATCCTACATCAAGGTCTTTGCAGATGCTGTTTCTTCTGCCTGAAATACTGTTTCTTTCCTTACTCCCCAATTTTGCCTAGCTAACTCATGTATCCTTCTTATGCCAACCTTGCCTGTCCCTCTCACACTGCATGAGGTCGCTCAATTACACAATCTCCTAGCACCCTGTGTTTTTTCTTCATAGCATTTATCACAATTAAATCATTTGGGGTATTATTTGTTTATTATCTACCTCATCACTAATTTGTCCACTGCCTGGAAGGCATTTAATAAATACTGTTGAGAAAATGAGTGAGTTGGAATTTCATTAGAGAAAAGGATGAAGGGGATAATTCAAAGATGACTCCAAGATTTCTAGACTGAATAATCTCATCATTAATTAAAAAAAAAAAAAAAGCAGTAGATAAGGAGAAAAGATAATGAGTTTTTGTCTTAAACATGTTGGAATGAAAGTGTCTAAGGGCACCCCAGTGAAGATATCCAAGAGACAGCTGGAACTATGATAAAAGATGAGAAATGAAGATACATATTTAAAAGTCATTATTCCTTACCTGGTAGATTAGCCTTAAAGATAGGGAGGCTAAAAACAATATCCTGGAGAAAACAATGAAGTACCCACGAAGGGCCATGTGATGGCTAAATTGGTGGGTAAATTTAGTTAGGCCATGGTACCAAATTGGTTGATCAAACATTACTCTAGATGTTCCTCTGAAGGTATTTTTTAGATAAGATTAACATTTAAATCAGACTGCCCTCCATAATGTGGGTGGGCCTCATCCCATAAACTGAAGGCCTTCCTAGAAAAAACTGACCTCCCCAGAAGAAGGAATTCTGCCAACAGTCTGCCTTCTGACTGAAATTACAACTCTCCCATTCTCCAGTCTCCTGTCCTGCCCCACAGAACTTGGATTTACCAGCCTTCACAGTTTCATGAGTTCCTAAAACAACAACAACAACAACCAACTATATATCTATGTCAATATACCGTATCTATATATCTATAGATCAATAGTTCTGTTTCTCTGGAGAACCCTAACTAATATAAGATGATCAAAAATAAGAGTAAAAGGGATAATTGATTCACCAGCATTCTAAATCACAAAAGAGGCAGAAAGTAAAATTTAAAATATTGATAACAATCCTCTGTGACCTTCTTAATATAAATTATGATTTTCTATGCATATTTATCTATACTTAAAGTGCTTTTACCATTATTGCTTTCATGTCACTTAACATGCACTGGCTTCATCTGTCAAAACTGCAAGACATGGGACGCCTGGGTGGCTCAGTTGGTTAAGCAGCTGCCTTCGGCTCAGGTCATGATCCCAGCGTCCTGGGATCGAGTCCCACATCGGGCTCC
>NW_019154111.1:26636769-26691671 GCF_002288905.1 Enhydra lutris kenyoni
AAAAAAAAAAAAAAAAAAAAAAACTGCAAGACATTATAAAAAGCATGAGCAATAGTATAATAGGAAAAAGGACTGTGATTGTTCAGGAGTCACAGTTCTTTAAAATGCAGAATTGCATTTGAAACTTTCTAATTTTTGCCTTCAGGAGAGATATCTGTGGTTCAGAATTTTGAATTGTTGACAGTGTATTTCTGAGACATTAGTATGTAGTTGGTTTTGTGACAAGTCTTTCATGAGAACAGGAAAAAAGATAAAGGGTTAGTTTAAGTGTTAGTTTAACAGATGAAATATTTACTCATAACTCTGCAAGCCTCAGGCGAAAACAAGCAAGAATCCTGATGACCAAAATAGAAAGTACTTTGTAACAGAATCTGTAATATGAAGACAAACTGGACAGGCAAGCCAGTGATGGAGATAATCTCAGTCCCATTCAGCCACGTGCAAACAGGAAATGCTGAGTCCAAAGGCCTTTCTGTGCCTGCTGTCCTAGATTTCAACATGAAGAATGAGCAGTGTGAATGTGGTAGAACACTGTAAGAATGGATTGAACATAAATGATCATCTAACTCCAATTCCTCTATGTTCCTACAAAGGAAACTAATATCCCAGAGAGGTTAAGTGACTAACCAAAGATCAAAGAGGCCATAATCTTTGGGGGGAGGGTTATTAGCAGAGCTTTAACAAAGTAGTTTTTTACTGCAAAAACTAAATTCAGGTAAATCCCACAAAGCTGGTAGAACTTATTAAACATATAGTATTAGATCTACAGTCTCAATGCTTTAACTCCAGTATAATGAATGACTTTAGCCCAATCATAAATGAATAAATATCATTTTCCTCTTTACAAAAGATTTGCAACACTTTATTTAGTATCACAACATCCTGATTAATGATTCTCTAAAGTCACACAGTTCCTAAGAGCTGTCAGGACCCAGGCTTTTCAACCCTTTCAGAATCCTTTTTGACATACTCATATTTAGAAGTAAGGTCATATAATTATCCATTTGAGAGGATACGACCTCAGGCTTAAGCAATGTGGACAACTGGTTCACTTTCCTGAGTGAATTGATCAGAAGAAAAAGTTAAAAAAAAAAAAAAACCTTCAGCCAGTTTTATTATTTGGGTTTAGAGTCTTCAAGACCATCACACTATTAAGTATCAAAACTCAACCCTTTGCATTTCTGACTTAAAAGAAAACCAAAGAGTGGCATTTTTAAAAAAGAGCAATAGGTAAAGCAGAAGTATGTGTAAATGAAGCACATGTTTATTATAGCATTCAAAATCTCAATCCAGGTTATTAGGGAATATAAATTCATTATTTTAATTTCTTTTATTTTAGTTCTTCCCTTGGTTCTTAATAAAGCAATAAATCCTTTGGGACCAGGCATACCCACAGATTTTGACACATTGCCTTCAGATTCACATGGCATTCTGATATATCTGTCAGTATGTGCAGTGATGACAAATGTGAAAAAGAGATCATCATGGCTCTCACTGCCTATATTTTATTGTTTGTTACAGCCACCTTCTATATCTGGAAAATATTCCCAGCTGCCTGCAGTAGAGCAAGGAGCCAGAGTTGGAAAATATGTTGTTTTTCTCACAGTTTACAACCTAACTTGCCTACCACTAATTATGCAATACAGATAGGAAGAACTAATACTAGAAAACATGTCTTGAACACTGGTTTCATTATAATAACCTTATTTCTGATTTTTCTTATTTCAGAGTTCTGGAAGACTCATTAAAAATGTTTTCTCTGCAGTGTTTTATAACCTTTCGACATTTTCTTCTTATACCAGTCATGGAAATCTTTTAAAGTCTATAAATAGGAAGGTTGAGAGGGAAGAAATGGACATATTAACCCTCTGTACATTTGGAGCCTGACAATGAAATCTAAGGTGGGAAGGTTATATCAATATGTTGGTTTTGTTTTCTTTTGAGGGGATATTGTAAGATATCTAAAGCATGCTGTGTGCATCCTGTTATCCATCTTAATCATCAGTGAAATACATACACATTTCATATATAATCTATTTCAACTGATATAAATGTAACAGGGAATTGTTTTCTTTTGCATGAATTTCTATGGACAATTCTGGCTGTTTTCAAAGTAGCAAAGAATTTTCTTAGTGGCTGCTGTAATATGCAGTTATTTTATACTTTTCCAGGGATAGAGAAGATGGAACTAAAAGTCACATAATCCTTTGATCATTTCTATACAATTTTAGTTTAAACCTATTTCATTAGTTATCATTGTTACTTTATATGTCCATGTTTCAGTTACTTCACCTTGTATAAAATGACAAGGAGCATTATAATAACTTGCTTTATATATTATTTGAATTTATTTGTAAACTTGACATATTCCATAATATAATAGAGACTATTTCATAAATAATCTGTAAATTTAATATTAATCAATAAAATGTCCAAATACTCATCTTTTACCAAAACTATTCTCAACTTTGAAAATGTGCCAATTAAAATTTTCTTCCTTTTAATATGCCTTGTTCACCATTTCTTACAGGTTATATCTGATCAGAAAAATGCATGGAGAAGAAATAACAAAGCAAAACATCTCACACACTGATCACTGTTAAATTAAAAAGTGACTATCATACAGATATATATATTAATCAAAAATTCACATTTATTATGAAAGTAAATTATGAGTATCAGATGGTCTTCAAATATCATTTTTACTCATGTATGAACAGTATTTTTGTATATCTTATAGTCTTTCTTTAAAAATGTATTTATATGATAGAAGATATCCATAATCATGTTTTACACAGAGTTTAACATTTAAGATTAACTAACAGTCACACATCAAAAAATGGTGGAAGACAACAATAAGACAGAAGAAAGAGAAATTAAGGAGTCAATCCCATTTACAACTGCACCCAAAACCATAAGATACCTAGGAATAAACCTAACCAAAGAGGCAAAGAATCTATACTCAGAAAACTATAAAGTATTCATGAAAGAAACTGAGGAAGACACAAAGAAATGGAAAAATATTCCATGCTCATGGATTGGAAGAACAAATATTGTGAAAATGTCTATACTACCTAAAGCAATCTACACATTTAATGCAATCCCTATCAAAATCCCATTCATTTTTTTTCAAAGAAATGGAACAAATAATCCTAAAATTTATATGGAACCAGAAAAGACCTCAAATAGCCAAAGGAATTTTGAAAAAGAAAGCCAAAGTTGGTGGCATCACAATTCTGGACTTCAAGCTCTATTACAAAGCTGTCATCATCAAGACAGTATGGTACTGGTACAAAAACAGACATATAGATCAGTGGAACAGAATAGAGAGCCCAGAAATAGACCCTCAACTCAATGGTCAACTAATCTTCGACAAAGCAGGAAATAATGTTCAATGGAAAAGACAGTCTCTTCAACAAATGGTGTTGGGAAAATTGGACAGCCACATGCAGAAAAATGAAATTGGATCATTTCCTTACACCACACATGAAAATAGACTCAAAATGGATGAAGGACCTCAATGTGAGAAAGGAATCCATCAAAATCCTTGAGGAGAACACAGGCAGCAACCTCTTTGACCTCAGCTGCAACAACTTCTTCCTAGAAACATTGCCAAAGGCAAGGGAAGCAGGGGCAAAAATGAACTATTGGGATTTCATCAAGATCAAAAGCTTTTGCACAGCAAAGGAAACAGGCAACAAAACCAAAAGACAACTGACAGAATGGGAGAAGATATTTGCAAATGACATATCAGATAGAGGGCTAGTATCCAAAATCTATAAAGAAACTTAGCAAACTCAACACCCAAAGAACAAATAATCCAATCAAGAAGTGGGCAGAGGACATGAACAGACATTTCTGCAAAGAAGACATCCAGATGGCCAACAGACACATGAAAAAGTGCTCCACTCACTCGGCATCAGGGACATACAAATCAAAACCACAATGAGATACCACCTCACACCAGTCAGAATGGCTAAAATTAACAAGTCAGGAAATGAGAGATGTTGGCAAAGATGCAGAGAAAGGAGAACCCTCCTACACTGTTGGTGGGAATGCAAGCTGGTGCAACCACTCTGGAAAACAGCACGGAGGTTCCTCAAAAAGTTGAAATAGAGCTACCTTATGACCCAGCAATTGCACTACTGGGTATTTACCCTAAAGATACAAATGTAGTGATCCAAAGTGGCAAGTGCACCCGAATGTTTATAGCAGCAATGTCCCCAATAGCCAAACTATGGAAAGAACCTAGATGTCCATCAACAGATGAATGGATAATGAAGAAGTGGTATATTTATACAATGGAATACTATGCAGCCATCAAGAGAAGTAAAATCTTGCCATTTGTGAGGACATGGATGGAACTAGAGGGTATTATGTTGAGCGAAGTAAGTCAATTGGAGAAAGACAATTACCATATGATCTCCCTGATATGAGGAAGTAGAGATGCAATGTGGGAGGTTTGGGGGATAGGAAAATAATAAATGAAACAAGATGGAATCAGGAAGGAGACAAACCATAAGAGACTCTAAATGTCACCAAACAAACTGAGGGTGGCCAGGGGGAGGGGGATAGGGAGAGGATGGTGGGGTTATAGACATTGGGGAGGATAAGTGCTATGGTGAGTGCTGTGAAGTGTGTAAACCTGGTGATTTACAGACCTGTACCCCTGGGGCTAATAATACATTATATGTTTATAAAAAAATTTTTTTTAATTTTAAAAATAAATAAATAAACAAAAGCACGTTACCAGTAAAAAAAAAAAAAAAAAAAAAAAATGGTGGAAGAGATGGAATAGACAGGTTTACTGAGTTTACTAATTAAACCCTCTGAACTGCTGCCTTTACTGATGTAGCAGGCATAACCCATAATAGCAAAGCTATACCAAACATCACTGTTGTGGTGGAAAATAAAAGATACTGCAATTAAACTGGAGGCTTATGGTCATTCAAATGTCTTTAGTACCAAAAATAACTGATAATTAATTGTATGGAAGACTCCTATCTAAAATTAAGATGTGACAGGGGCGCCTGAGTGCTCAGTTGGTTAAGCAGCTGCCTTTGGCTCAGGTCATGATCCCGGGGTCCTGGGATCAAGCCCTGAATCGAGCTCCCTGCTCAGTGGAGAGCCTGCTTCTCCCTCTCCCTCTGCCTGCCTCTCTGCCTACTTGTGCTATCTCTCTGTCAAATAAATAAAATCTTTTAAAAAAATAAATAAAAAATAAAATAAATTTAAGATATAACAAAAGTGTGGCTTCTTGTGCATTTAAAATAAATTTTTCAATGTCAAACTAAGGGCAACAAAGAAACTGGTTACCAATTTGGACTCTAAAAGAAGGTATCATTTAATATTCTATAACAGGTTTTATTCCTCCAAACCAACTCTTTAATATGTGGTAATCATTTCCAGTGAAAGCATCTAAACATTTTCTTGTTAAATAGACTTGTTACTCTTCTTAGATTTATAAAATGGGGATGAACACAAAGCATTATGAAAAGCATAATTTAACCTTGGAATATCTCTTAAAGAAATATAAGTTTCCACTTACATGATGACTGAGACACCACATTGATTTCATTTATTCTTATATTTCTAAAAGATCCTTGAATCTGAGTTGGTATTCACTTTTCTTATAATTCTGTAACAATTCAAGTAACTATCTGACATAGCTTCTTTCAGTATTTTATGTAAGAAAGAGTACATTTGATTATTAAGACTGCCCAGACAAAATACCACACAAACTGGGTGACTTAAATAACAGAGATTTATTTCTGACAGTTGTGGAAACTAGAAACCCAAAATCAAGGTGCTGGCAGATTTGGTTTCTTCTGAGGGCCTCTCTCCTCGTCTGGCAGATGGCTGCCTTCTTGCTGCACTCACACATTATCTTTTCTCTATGCACAAACGTTCCTAGTATCTCTTTATATGTTCTAATCTTTAACAAGGACACCAGTCAGGTTGAATTAGAACCTACCCTTCCATCTCCTTTTAACTTAATTATCTCTTTAGAGGTGTTCTCTCCAAATAAAGTTGCATTCTGAGATACTGGGGGTTAGGACTTTAACTTATGAATTTTGAGCAAACACAATTCAGCCCTAAGTACAGTCATAAAATTTGTATTGCTTTTCAAAATAATGCATGAACTATTTTTCACATAATTAAATACTGTGTATGTAAAGGCATTCTGCAATTTTTAAAGTATAATCACTGCATGAGTCAAACAGCAAAATCACACAAGCAAAATTTCATCAAGTTTTTAAGTCTAGTGAAAGCTGTTTTGCTTATTTGTTTGTTTTTGCTAAATCCAATTAGAGAATTATTGACAAATTCTGAAATCTTCTCTAATGGCCAAGAATTATGGGTTCCTTCTTTTTCTTAAAGATGCAAAATTAATCAATGCTGAGCATCCCTTTGACATTTTTCAGAATGCCTTTATCCTTAACCTATAATAATGAAGTCTTTCTCATGATATGCAGACAATGCTCCTTGTCACTGTGCTTCTCATGTGTGTTAATTTTTCAATGACAATTTTTCAGAAGATAAGAATTATTTGGTCTCCTTATTCATCTGGTCTGTCCACTTTGAGCTGCTTTTTCAGTTGAGCCCCATTAAATTCATAGGTTATTACAGCAAAACTACATTATCTGAATGAAGTCAAGATCACAGGTGCAACATTAAATTACTATATTAAAAGAAGAATGTCTTTTTTAATTTTTTAATTTATTTGCAGTGTAACAGTATTCATTGTTTTTGCACCACACCCAGTGCTCCATACAATCTATGCCCTCTCCAATACCCACTACCTGGTTCCCCCAACCTCCCATCCCCCACCCCTCCAAAACCCTCAGATTGTTTTTCAGAGTCCATAGTCTCTCATGGTTCACCTCCCCTTCCAATTTCCCTCAACTCCCTTCTCCTCTCTAACTCCCCTTGTCCTCCATGCTATTTGTTATGCTCCACAGATAAGTGAAACCATATGATAATTGACTCTCTCTGCTTGACTTACTTCGCTCAGCATAATCTCTTCCAGTCCCGTCCATGTTGCTACAAAAGTTGGGTATTCATCCTTTCTGATGGAGGCATAATACTCCATAGTGTATATGGACCACATCTTCCTTATCCATTCGTCCGTTGGAGGGCATCTTGGTTCTTTCCACACTTTGGTGATCGTGGCCATTGCTGCTATAAACATTGGGGTACAGATGGCCCTTTTCAATACATCTGTATCTTTGGGGTAAATACCCAGTAGTGCAATTGCAGGGTCATAGGGAAGCTCTATTTTTAATTTCCTGAGGAATCTCCACACTGTTCTCCAAAGTGGCTGCACCAACTTGCATTCCCACCAACAGTGTAAGAGGGTTCCCCTTTCTCCACATCCCCTCCAACACATGTTGTTTCCTGTCTTGCTAATTTTGGCCATTCTAAGTGGTGTTAAGATGGTATCTCAATGTGGTTTTAATTTGAATCTCCCTGATGGCTAGTGATGAAGAACATTTTTTCATGTCTGATAGCCATTTGTATGTCTTCATTGGAGAAGTGTCTGTTCATATCTTCTGCCCATTTTTTGATATGATTGTCTGTTTTGTGTGTGTTGAGTTTGAGGAGTTCTTTATAAAAGAAGAATGTTATCACTGATAGGGATATCAGATTAAACCATGCCTAGCTGAGGATGCTTATACATTGAAACTGTATTGCACTTAAAACCATAAAGAATGTCCTTTATATGTTATTTACAATGAGTTATTCATGTATGATATAAAATACTTAACAGTACTCACACCTTTTTAAAAGGGACTGTTTTTTATTACTTCCTTCCTTGAAACTTCAGAAGTCACATTTGTTGAACCTCAAACCATGAGATAGTAAAATACACAATTACTTTCCAAATAACATCATAATAATCACTTTGAGAGCTAATGTCTAAAATCAGAGAAACAGAAAAAAAAGTATTAAATTCCTGTCTGGTTTGTTTTCTACTAGATCATCTTAACTTCAGGAGGGATCTGCAAGAGGGCTAACTAACACTGACCCTATATAACACGGAGGGGTCACATGTTTTGTCACGCATGTTTTTCTTGCAACTTTGGGCACTTGAAAAAAAAGATTGCCTTCTTAAGTATTTCCTTTAAATTTTTAAATTCAATTTAGTTAACATATAGTGTGTTATTATTTTCAGGGGTTGAATTTAGTGATTCATCAGTTTCATATAACACCCAACGCTCATTCTATCAAGTGCCATTCTTTTTTTTTAAAATAGGATAATGCCTTTATATATATTTTTTAAAGATTATATTTATTTATTTGACAGAGAGAGTTCACAAGTAGGTGGAGAGGCAGGAAGAGAGAGAAGGAGGAGGAAGCAGGCTCCTTGCTAAGAAGAGAGCCTGATGCGGGGCTTGATCCCAGGACCCTGAGATCATGACCTGAGCCAAAGGCAGAGGCTTAACCCACTGAGCCACCCAGGTGCCCCTCAAGTGCCATTCTTAATGCCCATCACCCAATTACCCCATTTACCCACCCACCTCTCCTCTACAAAACAACCCTCAGATTGTTTCCTATAGTTAAGAGTCTCTTACGGTTTACCTCCCTGTTTACATTTTATTTTTCCTTCCCTTCCCTTATGTTCACTGTTTTGTTTCTTAATTTCCACATGAGTGAAATCATATGGTATTTGTGTTTCTCTGACTGACTTATTTCACTTAGCATAATATACTCTAGTTCCATCCATGTCATTGCAAATGGCAAGATTTCATCCTTTTTGATGACTAAGTAATATTTCATTGTCTAAATATATATACCACAACTTCTTTATCTATTCATCTGTCGATGGATATCAGAGCTCTTCCCATAGTTTGAATACTGTGGATATTGCTGCTATAAACATTGGGGTGCAGGTACCCCTTAGAATCACCATTTTTGTATCCTTTGTATAAATACCTAGTAGTGCAACTGCTGGGTCATAGGGTAGTTCTATTTTTAGCTTTTTGAGGAACCTCCTTAGTGTTTGCCAGAGTGGCTGCCTTAGTTTGCATTTCCACCCACAGTGTAAGAGGGTTCTCCTTTCTCCACATCCTCACTAATGTCTGTTGTTTCCTGACTTGTTAATTTTAGCCATTCTAACCAGTGTGAGAGGCTGTCTCATTACATGTGTGTGTGTGTGTGTGTGTGTGTTTAAGATTTTATTTATTTATTTGACAAAGAGAGAGATCACAAGCAGGCAGAGAGGCAGGCAGAGACAGAGAGGGAAGAAGGTTCCTCACTGAGCAGAAAGCCGGAAGCAGGGCTCGATCCCAGGACCCTGAGATCATGACCTGAGCCAAAGGCAGAGACTTAACCCACTGAGCCATCCAGGTGCCCCTAATTGTGGTTTTGATTTGAATTTCCCTGATGCCCAGTGATGCTGAACATTTTATCATGTGTCTGTTAGCCACTTATATGTCTTCTTTGGAGAAATGTATGTTCATGTCTTCTGCCCATTTCTTAACTGGATTTTTTGGTTTTTCAGTGTTGATTTTGAGAAGTTGTTTACAGATTTTGGATACTTGCCCTTTATCTGATATGTCATTTACAAATATATTCTCCCCTTCCATAGGTTCCTTTTAGTTTTATTGACTGTCTCTTTTCCCGTACAGAAGCTTTTTATCTTGGGTACCTGGGCGGCTCAGTCGATTAAGCAGCTGCCTTTAGCTCAGGTCATGACCACAGGGTCCCCAGATCGAGCACCACATCAGGCTCCCTGCTCAGTGGAGAGCCTGCTTCTCCCTCTTCCTCTGCTTGCTGCTCTCCTACTTGTGCTCTCTCTGTCAAATAAATAAAAATCTTAAAAAAAAAAAAAGAAGCTCTTATCTTTTTTTAAGATTTTATTTTTTTTTATTTTTTAAGATTTTATTTATTTATTTGACAGAGATCTCAAGTAGGCAGAGAGGCAGGCAGGGAGAGAGAGAGGGGAGGAAGCAGGCTCCCGGCTGAGCAGAGAGCCTGATGCGGGGCTTGATCCCAGGACCCTGGGATCATGACCTGAGCCGAAGGCAGAGGCTTTAACCCATGGGGGCACCCAAGCATCCCAAGATTTTATTTATTTATTTTACAGGGAGAGAGAGCACAAGCAGGGAGAGTGGCAGGCAGGAGGAGAGGGAGAAGCACGCTGAGCAAGAAGCCCAATGAGGGACTCGATTCCAGGACCCTGGGATCATGACCTGAGCTGAAGGCAGCTGCTTAACTGACCAAGCCACCCAGGCATCCCTAGAAGCTTTTTATCTTAAAGTGCCAATAATTCATTTGCTTTTATTTCCTTTCCTCTGGAGATGCATCTAGTGAGAAGTTGCTGCAGCAGAGGTCCAAGAAGTTGTTTTTCTCTAGGATTTTGATGGATTCCTGTCTCACATTTAGGTCTTTTCATCTATTTTGAGCTTACTGTTGTGTATGATATAAGAAAGTAGTCCAGGTTCATTCTTCTGTATGTGGCTGTCCAATTTTCCCAACATAATTTGTTGAAGAGATTGGTCTTTTTTTCCATTGGCTATTCTTTCCTGCTTTGTTGAAGATTAGTTGACCATAGAGTTGAGGGTCCATTTCTGGGTTCTCCATTCTGTTCCTCTGTTTTTGTGCCAGTACCATACTGTCTTGATGATTATAGCTTTGTAGTATAGCTTGAAGTCTGGAATTGGGATGTCTTCAGCTTTGGTTTTCTTTTTCAACATTACTTTGGCTATTTGGGGTCTTTTCCCATAAAAATTTTAAGATTGTTTGTTCCAGCTCTGTGAAAAACGCTGATGGTATTTTGACAGGGATTGCAATGAATGTATAGATTGCTTTGGGTAGCATAGATATTTTAACAAGTTTTGTTCTTCCAATACATGAGGATGGAATGCTTTTCCATTTCTTTGTGTCTTCCTCAATTTCTTTCATAAGTGTTCTGTAGTTTTTAGAGTACAAATCCTATACCTCTTTGGTTAGGTTCATCCCTACGTATCTTATGGATTCTGGTGCAATTAAAATTGGGATCAATTCCTTGATGTATCTTTCTTCTGTTTCATTGTTATTGTATAGAAATGCAACTGACTTCTGTGCATTGATTTTCCATCCTGTAAATTTACTGAGTTCCTGTATTACCTCTACAATTTTTGGGTGGAGTCTTTCAGATTTTCTATGTAGAATATCATGTCTTTGACTTCTTTGCTGATTTGGATGCCTTTTATTTCTTTTTCTTTTCTTTTTCTTTTTTTTTTTTTTTTTTTGGTTTGATTGCTAGGACTAGGACTTCCATTACTATGTTGAACAAAAGTGGACATACTAGACATCCCTATCATGTTCCTTAACTTAGGGAAAAAGGTCTCAGATTTTTCCCATTTAGAATGATATTAGCTATGGGTCTTTCATATATAGCTTTTATGATGTTGAGAAATGTTTCCTCTATCCCTTCATGGTGGAGGATTTTTATCAAGGAAGAATGTTGTAACTTGTCAAATGCTTTTTCTGCATCTTTGAAAGGATCATATGGTTCTTGTCCTTTCTTTTACAATGTGGTGTATCACATTGATTGATTTGAAGATGTTGAACCACTCTTGTAGCCCAGGTATAAATCCCACATGGTTGTGGTGAATAATCATTTTAATGCATTGTTGAGTCTTATTAGCTAAGAATCTTGGTGAGAATTTTTGCATCCATATTCATCAGGGATATTGTTCTATAATTCTCCTTTTTAGTAGTGTCTTTCTCTGACGTTGTGATCAAGGTAATGCTAGCCTCATAGAAAGAGTTTGGAAGTTTTCCTTCCATTTCTAGTTTTCGAAACAGTTTCAGAAGAATAGGTATTAATTCTTTAAATGTTTGACAGAATTCCCCTGGGAAGTCATCCAGCCCTGGGCTCTTGTTTGTTAGGAGATTTTTGCTTACTGATTCAATTTCCTTGCTGGTTATGGGTCTGCTCAGCCTTTCTAAGAATTTATCTACTTCTTCCAGATTACACAATTTGTTGCCATATAATTGCTCATAATATTCTCTATTAATTGTTTATATCTCTTCAATGTTGTTTGTGATCTCTCCTCTTTCACTGATGATTTATTTGGGTCCTTTCTCTTTTCATTTTGATAAGTCTGGTGAGGGGTTTATCAGTTTTATTAATTCTTTCAAAGAACCAGCTCCTAGTTTCATTGATCTGTTCTAATGCTCTTCTTTGATTCCTATATCATTGATTTCTCCTCTAATCTTTATTATTTCTCTTGTCCTGCTAGATTTTGACTTTATTTACTATTCTTTTTCCAGCTCCTTTAGGTGTAAGTGTAGGTTGTATATTTGAGACTTTTCTTGCTTCTTGAGTAAGGCTTGTATTGTTATATACTTCCCTCTTATGACTGCCTTCACTGCATTGTAAAGGTTTTGAACTGTTGTGTTTTTATTTTAATTTGCTTCCATGTGTTTTTTTTAATTCCTCTTTAATTTCCTGATTGACCCATTCATTCTTTAGTGGATGTTCTTTAACCTCCAGATATTTGTGGTCCTTCTAGATTTCTCCTGTGGTTGACTTCAAGTTTCATAGCATTGTGGTCTGAAAACATGCACAGTATGATTTCAGTCTTTTTGTACTATTTGATACCTGATTTGTGACCTATATGTGATCCATTTGGGAAAATATTCCATGTGCACTCAAAAAGAATGTGTTTTCTAATGCTTTAGGATGAAATGCTCTGAATATATCTGGTAAGTCCATCTGGTCCATTATGTCATTCAAGACCCTTGTTTCCTTGTTGATCTTCAGCTTAGATGATCTGTCCACTGCAGTGAGGGGTGTTAAAGTCCCCTACTATTATTGTATTATTATCAGTCGATTTCTTTAATTTTGTTATTAATTGGTTTACATATTTGGCTGCTCCTAGGTTAGGGGCATAAATATTTACAATTGTTAGATCTACTTGTTGGATAGACCTCTTTATTATGATGTAGTGTCCTTCTTCATCTCTTATTACAGTCTTTAAAATCTAGTTTGTCTGATGATATAAGGATGGCTACACCAGCTTTCTTTTGATGTACAATAGCATGATAAATGGTTCTCTACCTCATCATTTTCTATCTGGAGGCATCTTTGGGTCTAAAATGAGTCTCTTGTAAGCAGCATATCGATGGGTCTTGTTTTCTTTTTATCCATTCTGAAACCCTATGCCTTTCAATTGGAGCATTTAGTCCTTTTACACTCAAAGTAATTACTGAAATTATGAATTTAGTGCCATTGTATTATCTGTTAAGGCACTATTGCTATAGATTATCTCTGTTCCTTTCTGATCTTTTTACTTTTGGGCTCTCTCTCTGCTCAAAGACTACCCTTTAATATTTCTTGCAGTGCTGGTTTACTGTTCACAAATTCCATTAATTTTTGTTTGTCCTGGAAACTCTTTATCTCTCCTTCTGTTCTCAATGACAGCCTTGCCAGATAAAGTATTCCTGGCTGCATATTTTTCCCATTTAGCACATTGAATATATCATGCCAGCCTTTTCAGGCCTGTCAGGTTTTATGTGGATAGGTCTGCTGCCAATCTAATGTTTCTAGCCTTAGTTGATGGACCTCTTGTCCTGAGCGGCTTTCAGGTTTTTCTCTTTGTCTCTGAGATTTGCAAGTTTCACTATCACCTGCTGAGGTGTTGACATATTTTTGTTGATTTTGAGGTGGTTCTCTGTGCCTCCTGGACTTGAGTGCCTGTATCCTTCCCCAGATTAGGGAAATCTCAGCTATAATTTATTCAAATAAACCTTCTGCTCCTTTTTCCTGATTCTCATCTTCTGGAAGTCCTATGATATGAATATTATTTCACTTTATGGAAATGCTGAGTTCCCTAAGTCTACCTTTGTGATCTGATATTTTTCTTTCCTTCTTCTTTTCAGCTTCATTATTTTCACAAAATTTCACAATTTTATCTTCTATATCACTGATTTGCTCTTCCGTTTTATACATCCTCATTTTTATGGTCTCCACTTGGGACTGCATCTTGGTTACAACATTTTTAATTTCATCCTGACTATATTTAGTTCTTTTATACTTACAGAAAGGAATTCTCTACTGTCATCTATGTTTTTTTCCAAGCCCAGCTAGTATCTTTATAATCATGTTTTAGATTCTAGTTCAGACACCTTACTTACATCCTTATTGATTAAATCCCTGGCTGTGAGTACTACTTCCTGTTCTTTCTTGTTAGATGAATTTCTCCATCTCACCATTTTGTCCAGAACAGAAAAGAAAAAAGAAACCTGAAAAGAAACAACAATAGGAACAACAACAACAAACTTTTAGGAAGTGTCTCTGGTGTATGCTGCATACACTCAGGTGTATGCTGCATACACTCAGGTGTATGCTGTGTTTTGGTTGCTCTTTCCCATTGTTCTATCCTCTACAAAGTTCTTCCTTGCTTGTAGTGGAGAGTATTTAACTAGGTGTGCTTTGATTTGTTTGTTAAGATAAGCTTGGGGGAAAAAAGGGGAAGGAAAAAAAATGCCTGACCCAAGACAAGAGAAAAGGAAAAGGAAGAAAGATGTAAACGAATAAACAAAAAGAACTATAAGCCTCTCATCTGCCATATTCTCTCTTTCCAACTGTGCAGATTGTTTTCTTAATCTTCAGATCATATTCTAGATTGTTCAAAACAGTTGGAAGTTTATCTAGCTGTGCTCAAGAGACAAAGCAAGCTCATGGTGACCCTACCACGCTGCCCTCTTAATTTCTGCCCCCCCTCCTTAGGTATGAAATGATAAATTTTCCTAACATAAGGCAAAGTATTTTTCATGAGTAAGATAATAATTCTTCAAAAATATTGGCTAGAGAATACAAAGCCAAAAAATTCTTTACACAGTAAGAAAGACATTGTAAGAATGATTGCAAATTCTAGTTCTCTTGCCCTATGAATGATTAAAAATCTGAGAAAGCAAGGACAATAAACAAGGAGCGGTATGTGCAGTAAAGAAATACATTTTAGGGGGCCCCTGGGTGGCACAGTCAGCTCAGGTCATTATCTCAGGGTCTTGAGATCAAGCCTTGCACTGGGCTCTAAGCTCAGTAAGGAATCTGCTAAAGTTTCTCTCTCCCTCTCTCTCCATCTCTCTCCTTGTGTGTGCAGGCATGCACTCACTTTCTCTCTCAAATTAATTAATTAATTCAAAAATATAAAGAAAGAAAAGAAATACATTTTAGAAGTTAGAACATGGTTCCATTTTTGCTTGACAGAATTCATTCTGGTTGAATATTCTGGAATTTGTAACTCAAAAAGACAATTTTATTTTGACTTGTTTGTTGATTTTGGTTTTGGTTTTTGAGTATGTGTGATCAGAAGCATTGAATTTTCCTTGTAACCACAAATCACTGTAAAAGTAATGCACAGCCAAGCACATTACAGTTCAAAAGTAGTGCTTCCCAGACCAATGATTGGTGAGGGGGAAAAACAAAAAAGAATTCTCACTAGCATTTCAACACACATAATATGTCTAGCATGACTAAAATGATTCTCTATTTCTATAATTTAAAAAAAATTTCCTTCAGCTCTTGCTCAAATGTTATATAGTTGCTGAGAATTAACCATTCCAACTACTAATGAACAGTAATGAACAGTTTCTGAATAACTGCAAGTTGATTTGTTTTTTAAGAAAACCCAAATTAATTAAAAATTCATTAAGAGGGGCCCCTGAGTGGTTCAGTTGTTTAAGCATTTGCCTTCACCTCAGGTCATGATCCCAGAATCCTTGGATCAAGACTGGAATGAGGCTTCCAGCTCAGTGGGGAGTCTGCTTCTCCCTCTGCACCCCCCACTTGTGCTCTCTTGCTCATGCTCTCTCTCAAATAAATAAATCTTTAAAAAAGTAAAAATGAAATGGGCGCCTGGGTGGCTCAGTTGGTTAGGCAACTGCCTTCAGCTCAGGTCCTCATCCGGGAGTCCCGGGATCGAGTCCCGCATGGGAAGTCTCCACAGGGAGTCTGCTTCTCCTTCTGACCTTCTCGCATCTCATGCTCTCTCTCTCTCTCAAATAAATAAATAAAATCTTTTAAAAAAAAAGTAAAAATGAAAAAGTAAAAATTCATTAAGAGTATCATTTCTATATTTTCCATAGGCAGGTTAAAAATCTTTTAATCCAAAGATTAAAAAAAAAAAAACTTAACTGATCTTCCTTTGAAAATGATCAGATTTCCCATCAGAATCTCCTTCAAAAAGATGAAGGATGGCTCAGAAAGGGCAGAAAGACAAGCAGCTCTGGACACGAGACTTTTCAGTTCTACCTTACTGTCTGTCCTAGCCTTTCTGGCTCCCAGTACTTACCTGCTCTGTTTTCACTTAACTATTCAAGTTCTTCACAAGCCTTTGTCCCTGTGTTTCTTATTCCATGTTATATCATAGACCATAGGTGTGAGCCATGAGCATCTTTTCTTTTTTTTCTTTTTTTTTTTTTTTTTTTAGATTTATTTGTTTGAGAGAGAGAGAGAGTGAGCAGAAGCAGGGAGAGGGGTAAAGGGAGAGGGAGAAGCCAGATCCCCAATGAGCAGTGAGCTGATGTGGGGCTCTATCTCTGTACCCTGAGATCAGGACCTGAGCTGAAAGTAGACAGGCACCCTGACCCATGAGCATCCCTGAAGGATCATATAAATTTCGGCACATACATAGTTTTAGGAGTTCATTTGCCTACTAGGTCTAACCATGAGTCCCTCTTACTCTATCTCATAAGTATATGACTTTAGGCCCAATTATATATAATATAAATTTTTTATATAAATATAAATTTTGATCAAGAGGCAGCTCTATCCAGCTCTTCTTTTCAAATCACATCCTTAAAATTCAAGAATTTGAGCAACCTCATAGATTATTCTACAGATCAGGAGTTCATCTCTAGCTCAATAAACTATACCACAGGTTAGGGTCACATGATGCTCTATCATCTCAGCAATATTGGGTAGAGATTTTTCAGAAAGGGGGGAGTAGTCTAGGCAACACTGGCATCTAACAGAGATTTATAAAAAGACTTAGAAGCTATACACATTTTTTTACATAGAAAATAACATGATGAATGATAAGGAGGTTTTAAAACAGCAATAAAATGAACACCCGTGAACTTACCATCTAACTTAAGAAATGGGATAATACAAATAAAATAGAAAATGCCTCTGGATTTTGTTTTCTAGCCTCCTTATGCGAAACTGTGCCTTAATCAATCCATCTTGCTTGGTAAGGCATCAAGTATCAAGACCTAATACTGAATCTAATAAATACTGCATTTTGAAATAGTAAAGAATACAAACATATTGAGATAATTATACCAACTATAATGTGACATAAAAACAGCTCTGATTTATAATGGTGACAAAGTCATAATTACTGCTAATATCACTGTGACTGATTACCTTCATTCATAATTAAATACTAAATTTCAGTTAGAATGAAAAATATCTTTTTCCAGATAAATTCTGTCTCTAGACCCCAGGTTAAGAACATGTGCTTTAGAAAGAATACAACTAGCAAAATGCCAGCTGAAAAAAAAAAGAATTTAGTCCAAAGGTTTGTCTTCTTTGGACATCAGAATGAACCAGAGTGTTGAAAAGGAAATAAATTTTTAATGCCTCTAGGTAGATCCTTTAGACTCCACTAACAAGGAAATCACTTCCTATGTCAAAAGATACCTTCTCTGCTAAGCTCCCCATACTTTATATAAAATGTTGTAAATCCCATGCCAGAAGAATGGTGCACAGTTTTAATATGGGAGGCAGCCTAACAAAAGCATGTAAACACACATAAAGTAATGTTAAGGTCAAAAGCCTGAGAAGTAGTTCAAAAAGTTGTTGATTACAAAGAGAGAACTGATCCTCCCTATGTCAATTCTTTCTCAGAAATAAATTACCAAACAAAATTTTAAGTGTTTTGACTTAAAATAGCACAGAAAATTTAAGAAAAGTTTACATTGAAAAATGGAAGTCTATTACATTAACATAACAAATTCTTTCACATTTTACCCATATTTATTTAAATGATGGCTCTCATTATACACACAACTTCCATATTTTACTTTTATTACTTTACATTTTATATTTCTTACTTGTATTTATTACAAAGAATAATAAATGGAAAATCAAAAAAGAAAGGGAACTGAAACTTCTATGAAGTTAGGAAAATAAATCCGTTGACTGAACTCAGTCACATTTACTGAAAGAAACCATGCAAAGAATTATAACCCATTCTTCCTTCATGTCAGAGGCTGTTATCAACCATTAAAACTATTCTCTGCCAGGGTGCCTGGGTTGATCAGTCAGTTAAGCATCCCAATCTTGATTTCAGCTGAGGTCATGATCTCAGTGTGGTGGGATAGAGCCCCATGTTGGACTCTGCAATGAGCATGGAGCCTGCTTGGGATTCTCTCTTTCTCTCTTCATCTGCCCCTCCCCCATCTCTCCCTCTTTAAAAAAAAATTAAATTAAAATTAAAATACATATATTCTCTTGCCATCTAGTCCATCAGTTTTCCTACAAGGAGACATTTCTTTCAAAATAGGATTTGATTCTAAAATGGTAATAGAGGGACCTGTGGGTGGCTCAGTCAGTTGAGCGTCTGTCTGCCTTTGGCTCAGGTCATGATCCTGGGATTGAGTCCCACATTCAGCTCCAGGGAGCCTGCTTCTCCCTCTGCCTGCTGCTCCCCCTGCTTGTGCTCTCTCTCCCTCTCTCTCTGATAAGTAAATAAATAAAAATCTTTAACTAAAATAAAATGGTAATAGAAACAAATATTTTTTAAATAATGGAAATAAAAACAATGCTTGAAATGATACTGAAAAAATATCCATGACCTCAACTAGGTTGGAGGGAGCTAAATATTTATTTAGCATCTATTCTAGATCAAATTATTGCAAACTTCTCATCTTACTTCTATGAATTAGGAAATGTAACTTTGATACTATCATATTGATGTTAAGTAGCAGAGAGGGGATTATAATTTATAAATTATTTTGGGGACCATTCATCTGACTCTAAAATCACTTAAAATCAGAATGTCTCACCTTAATAACTATGTAGGCCATGAGGAAAGAAAAACAAGATACAGTCCCTGTACTAAGTCCATTTTACAACAGATAGAGAATAGTCATATATACACAAGATCCTTTCAATGTATGCTCAAGTTGCTATGGGAACACAGAACTTCCATATGGTTCTCCAAAGTTCTCTTTCTCTACATTATGTTGCCATTCACCAGAAAATATGCCTGTTAATGTATGCACTACCATCTACAAAGAATAAAAATCATTATGCTTCAGTCATACGGTTCCTCCAGAAGGTGCTATCCTTCTTAAGATGATACCACTAGTGATACAAAATGGAAAATATATACATTTTCATTTATCCCATGGTCATGAATAAATTTAATCAAATACACTTGGAATTTGGAAATCTAATACACTTGGAAATCACAGCAATGTTAGGACCATAACACATTTGCTGACCATTATCCCGTATGGTAGGGATCACCCAATGGTCTCTCTTCAATCATGGCAGATGTCATTTTCAAAACTGCACATGATTACACACAGATATAATCTTTTTTGACATATCTTCATATAAATTGCTTCCAAGACATATGTCACATACAGAATCCCAAGTAACTTATATTCTAAGTATGATGTTTGATATTATTATAAATATATGTATTTCTGTCTTTAATTTAGAAATGTTCTACTTCAGCTTTCTCCCATTACAGTCTTCAGATGTTTGGTCCTTTTCTTGTTCCAGTATACCAAATGGTATTTTAATTGATTTTGTTTGGTATGAGAAATTTAAAAAAAAAAAGAAAAAAAGGAACTGGCACTTGTTATAGATTGCCTTTTATCTGAGCGTGATACCAGTTTCTTTGTTCTAGCATAGCACTGAATTAAGGTGAATGACTTAGAAAACACTGCAATAGGAATGAATTTTTATATATTTTTATAAACAGGAACAAGTTTTGGTATACCAATAGAAGGGATTGCCTAGCCAATGCATCTTTTTCAATAAACTAAGAACCATATTGTAATTAATATTTCCCTAGTTTTTACCAAATGTTCTTTTTATATTCCAGGATACCACAGTATATTTTGCTGTCATCTCTCCTTAGGTTGTTCTTCGCTGTGACATTTTCTCAGGTATTTGTCATTTTTGATGAACTTAACAAGTTTGAGGATACTGGTCAGGAAATTTCTAGAATTTTCCTCAACTGAAATTGTTCTTATCCTTTTTTATGATTAGATTTGGATTATGGGTTTTACAGAAGACTACAGAAGTAAAATGTTATTTGTACTACATTACAGCAAGGGTACATACTGTCAACATGACTTATCACTGTTGATTTTTAACTTTAACCGCTGGCTGAAATAGTGGTTTGTCAGGTTTCTCCTCTATAAAGTTACTCTTTTTCCTTCTTTTATCTTGGGAAGAGTCATTATCCTCAGCTCATATTTTAACCATAGGAGGTCATGCTATACCTACCTGAGGGTGGAGTACCTATATAATTATTGGGAATTGCACACAAGAGATTTCCCTATTCCTTTCTTTTTAAAAATTTATTCAATTGTTAATTTGTATCAGGGTGGACTCATGAATGCAGATGTAATTTTTATAACATCATTTCCACAGAAAAGAGTGATTTGAAGTTTTAAAAGTAAGTTATTTTTTAAAAAGACAAACAAAATGGTATCAATGAGGAATTCAATTTTTAAAATATTGGAAGAAAGTTTTGAGGGAAAAGTAAATCAACTAACTCAGAAGAAAATATTTTATCCAGAATTTAACATTAATAAAATATAAAAAAGTGAAAAGACACAAGATACATAGCCTAAAGTGTAGACTGAAAAATCATCTGGCAGGGCATCTGTGTAGCTCAGTTGATTGAGCATCTGATTGAGGATCTTTGGGAGACTTCTTCAGAAAAAAAACAAAAAACAAAAAAAAACTGGCAGACACAATTTCCCTCCTACACCAACTGGCCTAGACACATGGACACTTGTGAGAACCATCAAGGAAAGAATACTTTCCACCTAGCTTGCTCACAGCACCCCTCAACCCACAGTCTTCTGCAGACCCACCCCCTCCATACTGGCCAGACCACAGCAAGGGTTTTCCAGGGAAGTAGTAGGTTCCCTCAAGCAACAGAATAGCATGAACCTTGTAGTCACCATTTACCTGGTTCCTCTGTATTCCTGCAGAAATACCCCCTTCAATATGCTCTTGACCAGAGATCACCCAAAGTGGTGCCACAAGCCTGGTAGAGTGCAAGCAGCCTTGACAGAGACCAGAATGACTCCAAAGTGACTCTTGCCCCAGGAAGAAAAGGTAACCACACAGACCAGTCAGACTGTGGCCCCATCGCATCAATGAAAGCTTCTCAGAGGACAACACTAAGAGAGTACCCTGTAGTTCAGTGCTACTGAAGCTCTGGTAAATGCCTGATCTGTCCAAAGCAGCTGCAGACTGACACACTAAAAATATAAGGACCAAACCCTGCCCACAACAGGCAAAGAGAACCAGTGCAGATGACTAGGCTGAAAGGAAACATGGCTTAGCTGCAATAGTAGGGCACAGGCCCATGAAAGACAACCCTGAGACACCAGGGTCTGGTGACCAGGGGACATAGCACAACAAAGAATTACAGTACCTGTTCTTCATAAGGCCATTACTTTCAAAAGCAGGAGAAACAGCTGACATTCTCACACACAGAAACAGGCACAGAGAATTGGACAAAAAGAATTCACAGAAGAATATGTCCCAAATGAAAGGATAGGACAAAATTACAGCCCAAAAAAAAAAAAAAAAAAAACCTAAATGAAATGGAGATAAGTAATATGCCTATCTATTAATTTAAATTAATAGTCATAAAAATACTCACTGGACTTGAAAAGAGAGTGGAGTCTCTCCACAAGACCCTCAACAACATGACAAAAAAAAAGACAGAAAAGAACCAATCAGAGATAAAGAATTGAATGCAACTAAAAACCCACTAGAGGGAACAAATAATAGACCAGGAAAAAACAGGATCAGTGGAAGACAGAGTAATGGAAAGCAATCAAATGAACAAGAGAAAGAAAAAAGAATAACAAAAAATGAGAATAGATTAAGGGAACTGAGAGACACCATCAGGTGTGATAATATTCACATTATAGGGACCCTAGAAGAAAAAAAGAAAGAAAAAGAAGCAGAAAATTAATTTGAAGAAATAAGAGCTGAAAACTTCCAAAATTTGGGGAAGGAAACAGAAATCCAGATTCCAGGGGCACAGAGAAACCCCAACAAAATCAACAAAAGGAGGTCCACACCAAGACATGCAGTAATTAAAATGGCAAAAAGTAGGGATAAAGAGAGAATTTTAAAAGCAGCAAGAGAAAATAAAACAGTTAAAAACAAGAAACCCCATAAGGCTATCAGCTGATTTTTCAGTAGAAATTTTGCAGACCAGAAAAAGTGGCATGGTATATTCAAAGTGCAGAAAGGAAAAAACCTGCAAATAAGAATACCTTATCCAGCAAAGCTATCATTCCAAATAGGAGAGATAAAGAGTTTCCCAGACAAAAGTTAAAAGAATCATCACCACTAAACCAGCCTTTAAGAAGTGTTAAAGGAGACTGAGTAGAATACAAAGATCATAAGTAGGTGTAAGAAAAAAAAGGAAACACAAAAGCAACAATATTAAATGTTAAATATAACTATAAAAATCCATTAAACAATTCACAAAATAAAAGGTTGCAAAGTATGACACTATAAACCTAAATCACCAGGTGGGGTGCAGGGAGGTGAAGAATAGGTTTAAACTTAAGCAACTATCAACTTAATATAGACTGCTATGCACAGAAGATGCTATATACAAACTTAATGGTAACCAAAAATCAAAAACTAGTAATAGGGGTTCCTGGTTGGCTCAGTCTGTGCATGTAACTCTTGTTCTCAGGGTCATGAGTTCAAGACCTACTCTGGGTATAGAGCTTATTTAAAAAAAAAAAAGTGTGATAGATATGCAAAAAATAAAGAAAGGAATCCAAGTTTATCACTAAAAACATCCAGCAAATTATAAGAGACAGCAACAGAATAAAGGAATAGAGAAGAACTACTAAAACAACCTTAAAACAAGTTTAAAAATGGCAATAAGTGCATAATTATCAAAAATTACTCTGAATGTAAAATGGACTAAACATTCCAATCAAAAGACACAGGATGAAGGAATAGATAAAAAGCAAGACCCATGTACACACTATCCATAAGGGACTCATTTCAGACCTAAAGACACATACAGATTGAAAGTGAAAGGATGGAAAAGTATTTATCATGTAAATGGAAGTAAAAAGAAATTTGGGATAGCAATACTTTTATTGAACAAAATGGACTTTAAATCAAAGGCTGTACAAGAGACAAAGAAGGACACAATATAACAATTAAGGTAATAATCCAACAAGAAGATATAATAATTATAAATATTTATGCAACTAACATGGGAGCACTAAATAAATAATGTAGCTTATAACTAACAAAGGAAGCAATCTATAGTAATACAATAATAGTAGTAGACTTTAACACCTCCCTTATATCAATGGATAGATTACCTAACCAGAAAATCAGTAAGAAAGGAGTGGCTTTGCATGACACATTGGATAAGATGGATCTAACAGATCTATTCACAACATTCTACCCTAAAACAGTGGAATAAATACTCTTTTACTGCACATGAAACATTCAGAATAATAATAATAACATGCAGAATAAACCTTTAGCCAGACCAGAAGAAGGAGGAGGAGGAGGGAAAGGTAAGGGAGGAGGAGAAGAGAAGGGGAAGGAGAAAGGGAAGGAGGAGGAAGACAAGACTCACCAAATTCAGAAAGACTGAATTTTGTATCTCTTCTGAGCACAATGCTATAAAACTAGAAATCAACCACAAGAAAAACTCTGGAAGGAGCACAAATACATGGAGGTTGAGTAGCATGCTATTAAACAATGAATGTGTCAACCACATCAAATCAAATCAAAGAAGAAATCAAACCAAACCAAATCAAAGAAGAAATCAAAAATACATGGAGACAGATGAAAATGAAAACACAATGGTCCAAAATCCTTGGGATGCAGCAAAAACTATTCTAAGAAGGTATTTTGTAGCAATACAGACTGACCTCAAAAAGCAAGAAAAATCTCAAATAAACAACCAAACATTATACCTAAAGGAGCTAGAAAAAGATCAAACAACACCCCCAAACCAGCAGAAGGAAGGAAATAATAAAGATTATAGTAGAAATAAAATAGAAACTAACAACAACAAAAAGAAAACAATAGAACAGATCACTGAAATTAGGAGATGATTTTTTGAAAAGATCAACAAAATTGATGAACCTTTAAACACTCTTCAAAAAAAAAAAAAGAGAGAGAGATGACTCAAAAAAAAAAAAAATCACAAGGGAAAGAGGATAAAAAGCAACCAACACCATAGAAATACAAACGATTATAAGAGAAGACTATGAAAAATTATATGCAACAAATTGAACAACCTAGAGGAAATGGATAAATTTCTAGAAATCTATAACCTCCCAATGGGAAGGTGGATCAGGAAGAAACAGAAAATTTGAACAAAAAAATTGCTGATTACCAGCAATGAAACTGAATCAGTAATCAAAAAAATTCCCAACAAACTGAAATTCAGGACCAGATGGTTTCACAGGTGAATTTTACCAAACATTTAAAGAAGAGTTAATACTTACTCTTCTCAAACTAATCCAAAAAATAGAAAAGTAAGGAAAAATTCCAAATTCATTCTATGAGGCCAGCATTACCCTGATACAAAAACCAGATAAAGACGTTACAAAAAAAAAAAAAAATTTACAGGCCAAATCTCCGATGAATATAGATGCAAAAATCCTCAACAAATACTAGCAAACTGAATCCCTTAGTAAATTTAGAAAAAAAAAAGTCCTTTACCATGATCAAGTGGGAGTTATTTTGGGATGCAAGGGTGGTTCAATATTCACAAATCAATCAACATCAACCATCACATCAACAAGAGAAAGGATAAAAACCATATGATTATCTCAATATACACAGAAAAAGCATTTGACAAAGTACAGCACCCATTCATGATGAAAAACATCAACAAAACAGATTGAGAGAGAACATACCTCAACATAATAAAAGCCATTTATGAAAACCCAACAGATAACATCATACCAAACATGAAAAACTGAGAGCTTTTCCTCTAAGATCAGGAATAAGACAAGGATGTCCACTCTCACCACTTTTATTCGACATAATACTAGAAGTCCTAGCTACAGCAATCAAACAAGAAAAAGAAAGAAAAGGTATCCAAATTGGTAAGGAAGAAGTGAAACTTCCACTATTTACACATGACATGATACTATATATAGAAAACCAGGAAGACTCCACCGAGAAACTACTAGAACTGATAAATTAATTCAGTAATGTTGCAGGATATAAAATAAATGTATAGAAATCTGTTGCATTTCTATACACCAACAAGGAAGCAGCAGAAAGAGAAATTAAGAAAACAGTTCCATTTAAAATTGCACCAAAAATAATAAAATACCTATGAATAAACTTAACCAAGGAAGTGGAAGAACTATAGTTTTCAGACTACAGTGATAAAAGTGATTAAACATGACACAAACAAATGGAAAGATACTCCATGCTCATGGACTGGAAGAGCCAATATTGTTAAGATGTTCATTGTACACAAAGCAATTTACAGATTTAGTGCAATCCCTATCAAAATACCAAAAGCATTTTTCACAGAAGTGAGCAATAATCCCTATATTTGTATGGAATGATGAAAGACCCCGAATAGCTCAAGCAATCTTGAAAAAGAAAAACTAAGCTAGAGGTATCACAATCCCAGATTTCAAGATACATGACAAAATTGCAGTTATCAAACCAGTAAGATATTGGCATTTAAAAAAAAAAAAGACACATAGATCAACAGAACAGCCTAGAAAACCCAGAAATAAGCCCACAATTATATAGTCAATTAATCTTTGAAAAATGAGGAATGAATATACAATGGGGAAAGTCTCTTCAACAATTGGTGTAGGGAAAACTGGAAGGGACCATGCAAAAGAATGAAACTGGGTTATTTTCTTACACCATACACAAAAATAAACTCAAAATGGTTTAAAGATAAGATCTAAATGTGAGACCTGAAACCATAAAAGCCCTAGAAGACAGCACAAGCAGTACCTTCTCTGATATTCGTCATAGGCAACATTTCTCTAGATATGTCTCCTGAGGCAAAAGAAACAAAGGAAAAATAAGCTATTGGGACTACATCAAAATAAAAAGCTTCTGAACAGCAAAGGAAACAATCAACAAAACTAAAAGACAACCTCTGCATGGGAGAAGATATTTGTAAATAATATATGCAGTAAGGGGTTAATATCCAAAATATATAGAGAATGCATACAACTCAATACCAAAAACAAACAAACAAACAAACAAACAAAACCCAAATAATCCAATTAAAAATGGGCAAAAGACATGAACAGACATTTCTCCAAAGAAGACATACAGATGGCCAATAGGGACATGAAAAGATGCTCAACACTACTCATCATCAGGAAAATGCAAATCAAAACCCCAATGAGATATCACCTCACACCTTTCAGAATGCCTAAAATCAATAACACAAGAAAAAAACAAGCGCTGGTGAGGATATGCACTGTTGATGGGAATGCATACTGGTGCAGTCACTATGGAAAACAGTATGGAGATTCCTCAAAAAATTAAAAATAGAACTTCTCTACAATCCAGTGATTGTACTACTGGCTAATTACCCAAAGAATACAAATTTAAATACAAATTTAAAAGGATATATGCACACCTTTGGTGTTGTTTTTTTTTAAAGATTTTATTTATTTATTTGACAGAGAGAGATCACAAGCAGGCAGAGAGACAGGCAGAGAGAGAGGAGGAAGCAGGCTCCCTGCTGAGCAGAGAGCCCGATGCGGGGCTCGATCCTAGGACCCTGAGATCATGACCTGAGCCGAAGGCAGTGGCTTAACCCACCGAGCCACCCAGGTGCCCCACACCTTTGGTTTTTTTTAAAGATTTTATTTATTTATATGTTAGAGTGCGAGAGAGAGAGAGAGAGCACTGGCAGGCAGAGTGGCAGGCAGAGGCAGAGGGAGAAGCAGGCACCCCATGGAGCAAGGAGCCGGATGCGGGACTTGATCCCAGAACACTGGGATCATGACCTGAGCCAAAGGCAGCCGCTTAACCGACTGAGCCACCCAGGAGTCCCCACCCCTTTGTTTATTGCAGGATTATTTACAATAGCCAAATTATGGAAGCAACCCAAGTGTCCATCAATAGATGAATGAATAAAGAAGATGTGGTGTATATACATACAACAGAATATCATTCAGCAATAAAAAGAAACGAAATCTTGCCATTTGCAACAACATGGACAGAGCTACAGTACAATGCTCAGTGAAATAAGTCAAGTCAGAGAAAGACAAATACAATATGATTTCACTCAGATGTGGAATTTAGGGAACAAAACAAAGAAAGAAGAAGAGAAACAAAGAAACAGACTGAAATACAGAGAAAAAACTGATCGTTAATAGAGGGAAGGTGGGTGGGCAGATGGGTGAAATAGAAGGGCTTTAAGAGTACTCTTATGAGGATGAGCACCAAGTAATGTGTAGAATTGTTGAATCACTATATTAAATACTATATGATAGTAATATAACACTATGTTAAAAGAGTACACTTATCATTATGACCACTAATATATAGAATTGTTGAATCATTATATTGTGCTCCTGAAGCAAATACAACATTGTATGTTAATTAAACTTAAGTTTTAAAAAAAGGAAAAAAATGAAAAGAAATGGAATAAACAAATTTTTTAAAAATTTTTTAAATTTTTTAAAAATCTGGCAAATCCAATCAACAAGAAAAACACATAATTCAAGGGTCAGAATGTGTTTGAACCCACTTTTGCCTGTTTACTGATAAAGTTAATTTACTAATTACTAATTATAACAATTATTGGGACAGAGTGCAATAGTCCAAATCCCATTTCATCACTCAAATATAAAAAAATTTCACTGAATCAAAAAAGAATACATGAAACAATACATACATGAAAAAAATCTTAGAAAACCAAAAATATTGTGGCATTATTGATTTCAAATATAGCCTATATAGATAAAGTATAAATGCATATCATGGTGTAAAATGACATAAATTAATGCAAAATTTCAAATGCCACTTATTTCAAAGTACATAATCATGTATCCTAAAGAAATGTCTTAAAAAATAGAATATTAATTGCTTCACCCAGAATTTGAAATTATATTGAAGGAATAATTACACTGTTGATCTTTTTTTAAGCTACTAATATTAGCCTTGTTCTCCCTTGTAAAAATGCCAAAAAATTTGAGAAGACACAATCTCTGTTTTCCTACTAAATAAAATTGCATGTTCAATCCACATTAGAGATGGGCTATTTTTAAGTTAAGAGACCTATGAATGGCTAAAATGTGCCCAGAAACTTAATATTCATACATTATTATACCATACCTGAGAGTAATAGAGTAATAGGTCTATTTTAACTATTTTAAATCAAGTGTTAACTAAAACATTGTTTACTACCACAAGTACTTGAGGAGAAATATGATAGTGTAACTGTCAAAAGCAATTTTGGGGCTCAGTGAACACCAGATACTATACATTCCTATAGCACTTTTTGCCCTCAAAGCATTTGTTCACCAACATCATAATGTGAGAGGACACCTTCTCCAGACCTTCAAATTCTCCATTATCCTTAGCCCATGAAAATGCTAATTAGGATTTTATACCCAAATGTCTGCAAGTTATCCTACCTGAAAACTTATTTTTTTTTTCTTACTCAAGACCTTGAGGACACTACCCTTTGGCTCTCTTCTTACAAAGCTTAAACCAAAAACTGGCCTAAATATCCTTTTTTATGTCCATTCTGTTAGACATCATTTTAGCTTTGTCTCTCCAAAACCCTGACTCTCCAAAAGTTATCACTCAAATGGCAAGGGCAAAAAAAAAAAAGAAATATGGAAGAGACTTCCCTCCTTCCTGAAATGCCTTAAGTGTCACATTTGATGTTTCTTTCCTCCTGGTCTTTATTTCTGTCCCTCTTGAAACCCAAGAAGAGAATTTTCTGAAATGGGAGGAACCTTTAGGTTCTCAACCACACTAACAGAATTATAGTCGGGTAAAAAAAATAAATAGCTAAATCTGCTACTGTCACAATGCATTATTTAATTCATCATTCCTCAATTCTTTTTAATTTAAAAAAAAACTCAATCCCCAAGTAAAATTACTTGTTTCTGAGTTACTGAGAATTAACTATCTTTGAATAATATTAAAACAATATCAGAGAAAGAGAATTGGAAGCATTGATCTCTCTACAGAGTATATGACCTAGAATAGTACAATACTTCTGACCCTGGTATCCATTGCTTATACAGATTTTGTAGATTAGGAAATTTGGTTAAAGAAGACCAACTGATGACTGATTCTTGGAGAAAACCAAGATATTTAATATTATTGTTATTTAATATTTAAATGTTAATACTTAAGTATTAAATATTATTTAACATTTAATATTATTACTGCTGTAATGGTAATGGTAGTAAAAAATGTCTAACAAGGCATATGCAATACTCACCTTAACCATGAAAAAAAATCACTCAAAAAAACCCCCACAAGGGGCGCCTGGGTGGCTCAGTGGGTTAAGCCTCTGCCTTCGGCTCAGGTCATGATCCCGGGGTCCTGGGATCAAGCCCCGCATTGGGCTCACTGCTCAGCGGGGAGCCTGCTTCCTCCTCTCTCTCTCTCTGCCTGCCTCTCTGCCTACTGTGATCTCTCTCTGTCTGTCAAATAAATAAATAAATCTTAAAAAAAAAAAAACACAAAATGTCTAACCTTCATCAATGTAACTTCTGAGTGTGTCTTCCCAGATAAAATGAATGCAAATTAAATTAAATACCTTATAGAACAGGGCCATTAAAGTTGTGTGATATCCACCAAAAATGATTTTTTGGTTCAAAGTTTATCTATGGTACTCCCAGAAACAGTTAGAATTAAAACTGTTTTTATTTTATGATGATAAAATGAAATGATTTATACATAGGAGAATGCTAGTTTTTTTTATTCCTTAACTCAACAAATATTTTATATTTAACAAAAAATAACCACTGATTTAAAAATAAGATTATTTCAATGTACTTTTGAATTCTAAGTAATTTTTGGATGAGACCCTGTCCTATGGGAATGTGCATGCAATATAGGTCTAGTGAGAATTAAGACATTTATAGTAATTTTTGCAATTATGATGAATATATAATAATTCCTGTACTGTGAAGAGACAATATGGAATCCTATGATATGGTGATAACAGAGAAGGAAGGAATTATGTTTACAACTTATTCAAACATAGCTTCATAATTATAAACTAAAAAGAAAGTCTAAGGGCATGTGGGTGGCTCAGTAGATTAAGTGTCTGATCCTTGATTTCTGTTCAGGTCATGATCTCAGGTTCATTAGATCCAGCCCCACTCAGGCTCTATGAACAGCATGGAGTCTGCTTATCCCTCTCCCTCTGCTCCTCTCCCTCCCTGCCCCTCACCCCACTCATGCTCTATCTCTAAAATAAATAAATAAAATCTTTAAAAATAAATAAAAAGAAAAAGAAAGGCTTGACCATGTTCTTACTTTAACCCATTAGGGATTATCTGATTTGTAAAAATACCCATTATTGACCTTTATTCTAGCATTAAAAATAGCACAGGCTCATCTAAGCATTATTAATGCTTAATAAAAAGGAGGTCTGCACTGTGTTCACCACTGCATCCAATAAACATACTCAAGGCAAAGAAAAGACTTTTATTTTAATGGTAATCAGTAATTACTTTTTATCTTTTTGTTTGTTTGTTTGGTAAGTTATATCTTAAGACATGGCACATCTTCACCCATTCGAACATATTTTCCAGTAAGTGTACATTTAATGCAAAAATTATTTCAATTATTTTTAGTTTCCTTAAATTCTGCCTTTTTCTTTGAAGAACATGCAAGTCCCTTTTAGCATTAATATGTTTAAAGGATTATCCTCCCACATATTTACTAATAAAATCATCTGTAAGCTTCCTCCAGCTTCTCTCTTAACTAAAGCTGCATCTATACCAACAAAATTGCTTAACTGACTTAGCCAGTTGAAATAACTCGGTGTGTGTCTTTTGTAATCCAACCAGTTTAGCATTTATGGGTAGATGTTTAAATAGAAATATGAAGACTGTACATACATATATAAAAAGGAAAAGAGAATGGAGGCAACATGATTTTTACCCCACTAATGAAGGGAAATCCTGAGTTATTCAAGTAGAAATCTTTTTATTTTACTTGTAAGAGACACCTAAAATTATGTTAGCATATCTTTAAGAAATTTCCATGAGTATGGGAAGATATGGAATTAATGATTCCTATAGGAAGCTATTTTCCTCAATCATGCCTTTAAATCTAAAACATGATGAGTTAACAGATTTTAAGACTATATATACAACCATCAAAGAAACAATATAACGTGATGCCTTTCTAACACCTGTAATCTGAAACACAAAACATAAAAAAATATATTTCAGCCATTTTTAAAGTACTTCTTATTGAAAAGTAAATCAACTTTCTCCACTTAAAACCTTGAACTTGAGATCAAACCAAATGGTTTGGGAAATAAAATATACTTTACTGTTCTATTGGTTTAAGCCAAAGCAAAAGGCATGTATCAGAAATAAGGAAAAAAAAAACAAAACACTGAGCATTTAGGATTAAATGAATATTTTCAAATTTTACACTGAATTAAAAGAGATAGAATATCTTCAAAGGAGTTAGATTTAAATTCATCATATCAGTTTGAGCCCAGATTTACTTCTCTGCATATCTTTTCCTTCTTCACTATGAATGAGTTGGTTAGAAGAATGCTGCATCTATTCTGATTAGCCAGCAGATAAGTAATATGAAAACAGATTTAAAGTCTCTACCACTAGAGATGTCAAAACAGATGTTACCTTCCTACAGGATGACAGCACTGGGCCTGAGATGTCAAACATAATTAAAAATTTTATTTTCAAATGTACTCCACAGTTTATACATACTGAAAGTATGTCTTACCTTTTGAACTCACAGAGTGCTGTGCTCTGCAAAATGGGAGAGGCTTTATTTTAGTTTAGACTCCTTTTGGAAGTGAAATCATTTCATCAATCAGAACCCAGAGGTTTCCTTCAGGATTTGGCATGAAAAGACTGGCATTTCATTAAAATGTGCTGACAAGTGAAAGAGCAATTCTAGCAGGACTGATTTCTCTCACCTTCATATCTATGACTATCATGGTTTTCTCCCAGTAGATTATCCAAATTAGAGAATAAATTAAGGCATCTTTCTTTTTATGATGATATCACTCATTTCATTCTCTAAAAAGAGGGTCAGAAGTTGTATGTTACTTTGTCCTATTTATTTAGTATTTACTGTTTCTCCCAAAGTCCTTCCCTTGGCAACAGAAGTAATAATATTCTGGTGGCGGGGTTGCGGGGGAGGGTGCAGTACGCAGATGGGAAACAGTCCCTTTGTCTTTTTATGACATGCACTCAAAAACACATTGAAAGTTCAGAACTCACCATGTACTTCAGAGAATATCGCCATAGATTTGTGCCCTTACAGGGAAAATACAGAATTCTAAAAGCATGGCTACTCCAAAGAAGTAGTCTACTCCTCTGCCTCCACATTCCTAACAAGTTATCTGAGGAGCCCTGACCCCGCACAACCACCGCCAAACATTGTACATTCACCCTTGAAGTGTAATTAGTTATGCAAGTGTAGGATACAGAGTAAGTTTCCTAAAGGCAAGGCAAGTGTCATATTCATGTGTTTATCAACTACAGAGGAATCAAGATGCCTTGCACATAAGGAACTTTCAGCATGTTTTGAATCAATTTAGTTGGGTCAGATACCCATACATAGAACATCTGCCTTCTAAAGACCAGGCAGTGCAGGGTAGTAGTTCAGAGTAACAGATTGGGCACTCAGCTGCTTGATTTTGAATCTCAGCTCCAGGACTTAGTAGCTATGTGAGTTTGGGTAAGTTCTATCTCATCACTAAGACTCTTTATTGTGAGGCTTAGATGAGATGGTAAGTATAATATCATAATGGTGCCTGGCACATGAATAAACAGTCAATAAGTACAAAGTACCACTATCACCTTCCCTTAACATGTCAGTGATGTGATAACCTATTGAAAGTCTCATCACAGCAATGTAAGTGATTAGGAATTAGTTACTCCCTTGCCACCCAGGTATATGCATAAATGTTTGTTAACTTCAAAAGATCTCCAGGTAGTGGAATTTCAGGCAGTGATTACTGTGAGCTTAGGAATTTGAAGTTACCTGTTCGAAATCTGAGTGATGCAGCAAACTTCATCATTCTGGATTACAGAGATTTGCTAGTGTTTGGAAGGGTTTCAGGGAAATTTACTTCTCAAGGTTTCTTGAGAATTTGCTTCTCAAAAACTGACCCCGGAAATGTTCATTTCATGCTAGCTCCTACAGAACCTTTGTTCCTCCTCGAGACATGCAAACTGGTGCTTCCTCTAAAACTAATTATTCCCAGAGGATTTAGGGTGTTTCTTAGTAGTAAACTAGATTCCAACTAGTCTTTTTCCTGAGTTCAAAGAAAGTACCTTCTTGGAGTCCACTGTTAAATATTTCTGCTGCTGGTTTTTGATGCTCCTTAGGTCATTAAGGGAGTTTCCTTTTCTTCCTAGGTTACTAAGAGCATTTATTAGAAGAAGACACTGTATCTTATCAAATGACAGCTATCAAATTAATCATGCTTTTACCTCTTATTAGAGTGAATTGTGGTAGTAGACTGCCTAATATCGAGCCACGTGTGCATTCATGGCACAAAAGGATCTTGGTAATGGTTATATTCCAATACAATACTGCACTGTATTTCATAATACCTTAAGACTTTTTTACATTGATATTCCCAAGTGAAATTGGAATTGGGCATATTTTCTTTTTTTTGGATTATCAAATATAAGTACCAATACTATTATTATTTTTTAAAACATTTCAGAACGTTTCCTCATTGGGGCGCCTGGGTGGCTCAGTGGGTTAAAGCCTCTGCCTTCGGCTCAGGTCCTGATCCCAGGGTCCTGGGATGGAGCCCCACATGGGGCTCTCTGCTCAGTGGGGAGCCTGCTTCCCCCTCTCTCTCTCTGCCTGCCTCTCTGCCTACTTGTGATCTCTGTCAAATAAATAAATAAAAAGTCTTAAAAAAAAAAAAAAAGAAGGTTTCCTCATCCTCCTATTATCAGAATTAACTTTTCTCTGAAGATTTAAAATAAATCAAGTAAGGGGCTGCCTGGGTGTCTCAGTGGGTTAAGCCTCTGCCTTCATCTCAGGTCATGATCTCAGGGTCCTGGGATCGAGTCCCGCATCGGACTCTCTGCTGGGCAGGGAGCCTGCTTCCTCCTCCCCCTCTCTCCCTCTCTGCCTACTTGTGATCTCTCTCTGTCAAATAAATAAAATAAAATCTTTAAAAAAATAAAAAATAAAAATAAATAAATCAAGTAAATTCACCTACAAAATCATCTCAGTCCTTTATTTCTGAGATACAGTTTTAGACAATGTTCCCAATTGTCTACACTTATTGATGAATTTGCCAGTTCTGTCTTTTCTTGAACTAATCTTGGTATTTTTTTTTTTATTTTTCCATTTCCTTGTATATTTTTCATTAACATTTTCAGTTATACAACTGAAATATTTATTTATAAGTCTTATAATTTCTTCTTTATAGTTATTTTTCCTTACTCATTTTCTACATATGTATATTTGCAATTTTTTAAACTCTAATGTTGATTAATCTAGTGAATTAATCACTTTTATATTCCATATTTTAGACTAGATCTGTGCCATATTTTAGACTAGATCTTTTTCTACCTAATAAAAAGATCTGCATCTCTTTTTACTTAATATTTTCTCCTTTCTTTTTACTTAATATTTTCTCTTACTTTCGTTAGCTTCAATTCATTGATTTCTGTATTCATCTTTGACTCTTTTCCTACTGCTTCCTTAGATTTATTTTGTTCTTTTCTAACTTCTGAAATTGGATGCTTAATTCATTGTTTTTACTTCTTCTTTATATATTGAAGATGTCAAAAGCTATAAATACTCCGTCTGAGTGCAGCTTTGTAGAAATCTCATATGTTATGATAAACAGTGGTCTCATTCTCATCAATGTCTAGATATTCATAATTTATATTTAGTTCTTCTATTTCACTTAAGAGTTATTTGGGAGAAGTTTTAAAAATTTTATATCTATTTCTTTTCTAAATGTTTGAAATGTTTATTTTTCTAAATACTCTTTAAAATATTTAAAACTAATTTTCACTGTTTATTCCTCTTTTTGTTATGGACTTCTAAATTTATTCCATTGTGATCAGTAAGACACTGTTGTACTCTTTCCAATCTAAAATATTTATTAAGCTTTTCTTTTTTAAAAAAATTTTATTTATTTATTTAAGAGAAAGAGAGCGCACATGCTCATGAGCAAGCAAAGGGGGGGAACAGAGTGGGAGGAAAGGGAGAGAATTTCCAGCAGACTCTGCATTGGCCACAGAGCCTGACAGGGAACTTAATCCTACAACCTGAGGTCATAACTTAAGTTGAAACCAAGAGTCCAACACTTAACTGACTGAGCCACCCAGGTGCCCCTTTGAGAAGCAAATTCTCAAGAAAACTTGAGGTTTTCTTTGTGGTCTGATATATGATCATCTTTGTAAATGTTTCATTGCCCATAAAACTAGTCAGTTTCTGCTTAAAGGGCACTAAGTATGGTACACTTTATTAATTAATATATGTTTATAATAATTGTTTAAATCATTTTGTCTACTTTTTAAAATCTCCTTATTCTGTGAAGCCCAAGTTCCTGATGTGATATAGTTCTCTAAGAACAAGAATGCAATTATTGTCATTATTTAACATAAGCTTTTTAAGATAAAAACAAAAACATTAATTATATGCTAACAAAATGGTGACAAAAAATAAAACAAAATAATTCCTCAACTTTTATAAGAGGGCAGTCAATATATGCCATTTCTTTTCTCAAGCTGTAAAATAAGAATATTTAAATTAATGGAGATAATTACTAGAAGACCTAAAAATATACATCAGTATGTATTTTTAAGTATTTCAAAATATTTCTATATTTTCAGTATGAGATGTGTTGGAAGAGTTCAGAGGGGGCACAAAGGAAACGGATATTATATATCAGCAGAAAGGAAACAGAATATATCTAGAAAACCAAAAATAGGATCACACATAAATAAACACTGATACAAGAGAATTAAGTTAAAACATCTATCATAGAAATGAAGATAAGAGAGATAAAAAAAACAAACACTTTAAAAGAAATCGACTCCTGAATTGAAAGAGGTAAAGGAAACTAGTTCCCACTATATACTGTATACAAGATGATATAAAACAATGTAATTCATAGCTTGAATATACAAGGGTAGGCATGGGAAAATCAAAAGTACACAAACAGGGGCACCTGGGTGGCTCAGTGGGTTAAAGCCTCTGCCTTCGGCTCAGGTCAGGGTCTCAGGGTCCTGGAATTGAGCCCCACATTGGGCTCTCTGCTCAGCAGGGAGCCTGTTTCCCCCCTCTCTCTCTATCTGCCTCTCTGCCTACTTGTGAACTCTCTCCCTCTCTCTGTCAAATAAATAAATAAATAAAACCTTTAAAAAAAAAGTACACAAACAAAAAGAGAACAAATACAGCAACACCAATGTTGGGCAAAATAAACAACATACAGAACATTAAGCAAAACAAGAGTTATTCTTTTTTTTCTTTTTGATGAAGTTTTCCTTGTTCAGGTAAGTTTCTTAGAAAGAAAAAATGGGTGATATATTTTAGGATTCCTTGCTTATTTAAGTTTATTTTTAGATTACCTTCACACATGAATGAAAACATGGCTGCTATGAAATATTGGGGTCACATTAGCTTACCCATAAGACTTTTTATGTGTTGCTTGGTTGACTACTGATATTTAATGTCCCCAGGAGAATATTGAAGTCAGCTTGATTTATTTTTTTTCCTAACACTTTTAACTAACATGTATCTTCTGCTTGAATATTCAATATTATAGCATAATTTTGCTGTTGATTTATATTATATGCCTGGCATACATTACTGCCATTAATTCTAAGAACTCTATGATATTGAGGTTTACTTCAACCCAGTCAAAGTGATCAGCTCTAAGTGATAGGAAGGCAGACTCTATGGTATTTTGATAAATACCCCTAAACTGTTCTACCGATACAGCACTTTCTTAGACAAATTCCAAGAAATTTGTTAAAACTCTGCTGCTGATATAAAGACCTTCTTGATACTTCATTTTATCAGAGTTCATAATATCAAGCTTATCTCAATATAACAAGATAAGACTCAGGACATACCATCCCGAAAGCAAGTTCTTATCTACCAATTAATTCTTCCACAAGAATTTCCTTACTCTTTTTAAATATTATGATGTATCCAAACATACAGAAAAATTACAGTATAACACAACAAATACCCATGTAACCCCAATCCAGGGCTAACAATATGCTAATACATCTTGCTATCTTTGCTTTAGATCTTTTCAAAATTATTATTAAGAAACCAATTATTTCAGTCTTTAAGTCCCCTTGTACACCTCCCTGGTCTCATTTGCTCCCTCTTTATTCAGAGACAACCACCATGTAGTTCATCTGGGTTTCTATACTTTACTACATATGTTTATATGCATACTAAGTTTCCATTGTCATATTTTTATTAATATATACAGTCTCATGCTGTACTTCCTATATACAACATTTTGTTTTGGAAATCTTTCACTTTCGAAACATTTTAACACAAAGAGAAACTAATTTCTGAGTACTTGGAAAGTTCTCTATTTTTATGGTCAGGAACTATATGCATCAGGTCTCACACATATCTCATATCTATTAGATCAAACCTGCTAATTGAATTGTTCAAACCTGCATCTGTGAAAACATTTTGTCTGTGTGATTTATTGGTTACTAAAAAAGACATATGCAAATCTCCTGCCATAACTATGGGTTAATCAAATTCTCTTTACAGTTCCATCCATTTTTGCTTTAAATATTATTTCTATAAAATGTTTCTTCTGATGAGAACTTTTAAGACATACCCTTAATACATAGCAACTTCCAAATATAGAATACAGTATTGTTATAGTTACCATACTGTATATTACATCCCCAGGACTTATTTATCTGATGACTAGAAGTTTGTACCTTTGTCTACCTTCAACCTTTAAATAATTAATATTTAAACATGCTTTAAATATTGTAAGGTCATGATATATACAATTTAATTTTGTTGCTTCTTGGTGGAATATTCCTTTTATCTCTATGTTGTATCCCTTTTCATCCCTATTAATGTTTTGTATGTTAAATATTTTTTGTTTATTAATCAACAAGCATTTATTTGACTGGTATTTTCTAGTACATTTTTTTCCAAAAATGTATTTTATCTTTCTGGGTCGTGATATAATGTTTTGTGTCTAGTTATAAATGAACTATATCTACATAGTGTTTTTTGACTAATTCAAGTCTCTTTTACATAGGTGAATTTAATATATTTATTTTTATAATGACCCAATCAAGAGGACACTTCCCAGTCTGTAAGCAGTCTTTCTAGCTTTTATTTCAACAGACAACCCAAAAGTAAAATGGGTAACAGACTTTAACAAATACCTTATTTTTAAAAGATATCCCAAGGGCCAATAAACATATGAAAAAGATCAAATTCTTCAGTCATTAGAGAAATTCAAATTAAGACTACCACGAGATACTACTACCCACAGACCAGAATGACTAAAGTGAAAATAAGATATATTGCCAAGAATTTATAATGATATGGAGCAACTAGAGCTCTCCTTCATTGCTGAAGGAAGTATAAATTGGCACAGCCACTCTGGAAAACTCTTTGGCAGTATCTACCAAAACACATGTAGCAGGTATACCTCTAGATACATATTCAACAGAAACACATATATGCGTTTCCTAAAACACATCATAGTGGAAATACTTGTAATAGCCAAAACCTAGAAACAATCCAAATGTCCACTAAAGTAGAATGGATAAATAAATAGTAATATTTTCACATGTGCTATTTCAGTTATCTTTTGCTACATAGCAAACTACACTAAAACTCGATGGCTTCAAACCAGTTTATTATTTTTGGAAACTGTATAGGTTGGCTAGGGGTTTCTTCTATCAGTGTGTCTGGATTCACTCATATAGTTACAGTCATCTGATGTTTCACCTAAATACGCAAGTGTAAGATGGTGTGTGGAACATGGTGCTGACTATACCTGGGGTAATCTATTATTCTTCTCATCCTGAAGATCCTTTCCTCTTTAGCAGGCTACTTTAGGATTCTTCACAGTATGATAATAAAGGGATCTAAGAAGGTAATAGAGGAAACTGTAAGCATTCTTAGGGATAAGCTCTAGAACTTGCACAATATCATTTCTACCACAATTTATGTCAAAGCATTCATAAAGCCAGCCCAGATTCAAGGCAGTGAAAAAACAGCTTCCATCTTTTAACAGGAGAAGCAGCCAGTAGCATATTGCAGAAGGGCATGTACACAGAAAAGCATGATTTACTGGAAGCTATCATTACAGCAATCTACCACAATCAGCATATAGCAATGATAATAAATGAATTACTGCTACAAGCACCAACAGGGATTAACTTCACAAATATTATAAGGTTGAGTAAAAGAAGCAAGTCACAAAAGGATATGTACATCATGTTCCATTTATATAAAACACAAAATCTGCAAAACCAATATGTGGTGTTAGAAGTCAAAAGAGAGCCCAAGGAACATATCTGTGGTGCAACCAATATTTTATTCTTTGACTCATGCAATGATTATATGTAAATTTCACTTTGTGTTCATTTACTAATTATTCATAAATGGAATCTAAAAGACAAATAAAAAGCAGAATCAGAAGTATTAATACAAAGAACAAACTGATGGTTGTCAGAGGGGGAGGAGGTGAAGACTTGAGCAAAATTGGTGAGAGGAATGGGAGATACAGGCCTCCAGTTATGGAATGGCTAAGTCATGGAAATAAAAGGCAGAGTATAAGGAATACAGTCAATGATACTGTAATAGAGATATAATGAGACAGATGGTAGAAATACTTATAGTAAACAGAGCATAATGTATAAACTTGTCAAATCACTAAGCTGTACACCTGAAGCTTATGTAACATTGTGTGTCAACTATACTCAAACAAATTAGCATTATAGTGCAGTATGGGGATGGGAAGAAAAAAAATTGGAGGCATATGTATATGATAAAAATGTATTTGCATTTTTTAATATTCACTTCATTTCTGATCTACTCATCTATATTTAGGATCTAAAGCTTCTCTAGAGATAGCCCTTTGCCCCCAGTCCTTCCAGATACAGTTCTGCTAGTTACTGCATAGGTTAAATGCAAGGGTGGAGAGAGGCATGACATCATCTAATAGGAATCAGCTCTGAAATCATCCTTTTAAATCTACTCTTCTCACTCTCCAGGTAACTGCACATTCTTCAATTGCTAATTTTATATTGCCTGAAATGGGGGTGTAGGAATAAGAGGTATCCAGGAAAGACATCATTATAAATACAAGTTAAAAAATTAAACTGGATCCATATTTCTTGGACTCCTCTAAAGGTCTTCCTTTCCCGCCCATCCATTACCATTCCAACTCCCTAAACCACTCTAGATATGGTTCAAAAAGCTGACACTTCTGATGACAGGAATTGGGCCTTGAGGGTTTTTTAAAAAGACTTTTGATTGGGTTTATTAAACTATGATTCAAAAATGTAAACTGTGTTCAAGACATTTTGTGACATATTAAGAATAAGGAAGTGCTGGGGCGCCTGGGTGGCTCAGTGGGTTAAGCCGCTGCCTTCAGCTCAGGTCATGATCCCAGGGTCCTGGGATCAAGCCCCGCATCGGGCTCTCTGCTCAGCGGGGAGCCTGCTTCCTCCTCTCTCTCTGCCTGTCTCTCTGACTACTTGTGATCTCTATCTGTCAAATGAATAAATAAAAAATTCTTTAAAAAAAAAAAAAAAGAATAAGGAAGTGCATCACACGGCCAGGTGAGACTTACAGAAACTACATTCCATAATTCTGATTAAACATAATCATGGATTTTGATTAATCAGGCAAGGCAAAAAGGTTAATTACATAGACTATGTAATCAGCATATAGCTGCATGTTTATCAATTCAGATTTTATCTGTTGTATATAATTTATAAGAAGGAAAAAAGATTGATTTATAAAAGAGTGGGCTGAATTTATCATTTTGGTCCCCCATACTATCTTGTTAAATACAGCTCCTCGCCTCAAAATAATCTCAATATGTCCTGGCTTGACAGATGATAATGAACTATGCTCTTTCTTGTGCTGTTTGAGAATTCTCCCTTTTAGGGAGAAACAAATGCATTAAGGCAGTGACTGCAAACTAGAACAACTTGAGAAGCTTTTAAAAAATCCCATTGTTCAGGTCACACTCTACATTGTCAAATCAAAATTCCTAAAACTGGAGTCACAGCAAAAATCATTCCTTAAAGTTCCCTCAGGTGATTTGAAAGGACAAGGAAGGTTGAGAACCACTGAGGTTGAGATTCTCCCTCCACTACCATCCTTCACAAAGTTCACACAGGTTATTGATATTGATCAGATACTAGTCATTCACTCAGTTGACTAAAAGGTCATGCACACATAATTTTTTAGTTATTAAAAATACTTTGTTAAGTGTGCAATAAATGTTTGCTCAAATCTGCTCTAAGTAATTTGAAGAAGCAACTAAATATGTCTGTGTATATATATACATGTATATATATACACACACATATATATAATACATATAGATTATATATAACTTCAATTCAAGTATATAGGTATTATTTAACAGTTCAGTTCAATACTATAAATATGATAAGAAACCATAATTTGTTAATACAACTAAATTTCTCCGTTACCATGTGGATTCTCTTTTATGCATTTTTAATATTTTTAATAAGGATATACACCTTGGATAAAGGATTTTGATATCAAAAGAAACACATATACTAGCACTGAAATACACACAATAGAATCTCTTTTATAAAACCCACCTTAGAGAACAGGATCAGTATGCAACGGGCAGGTGTTCTCTTAAATATAGCTCTGTGGTTCAGGACATCCCTAAAATCCTTAGATCTACTTGCAAAAGATGTGAAGTGTGTATTTGCATGGAGTTGCCCACTAATGTGCATTTTTGGGGGGAGAAGAATTGTGGCTTTGATGACATACCTCTAAGCAGTAAGGGGAATCTATTCTCAGTTAAGGATGAAATATCATTCTGCAATTGCAGTTTTTACACATTACAGGATGGCATTTGACACACAGCCTATCTCCATCTCTTCAGAGACAGCTAAGGATAGTGAACTAGACCTGGACTCTGACAACTTGGATCTGAGTTTCACCTCTGCAACTTACTTGCTCAGTAAACACAACTTTCCAAGTTTCAGGTTTCTGGTCTATAAAATGGTACCAATAATAATCTGCCCTACCTACCTAAATAGGATTGTTAAAAGTTTAATATCAAACAATTATTTATAAATTTTAAACTTTAATTCAAAGACTAGAAAAGACAGCATAAAAAGCAAGTCTTGTTTTTAATAGACTCCTAGCTTCCAGGCCAACCTTCCTGAACTCCCATCTAAGCACAAAGAAAAGATGCTCAAGAAAGATGCTGAAATGATTGTTCATGCATGATCTAAGTGAGTTTTGGAGAATAAAACTGACATATGTTTGGGACCACTCTGATAGAGTATGACATAGAGATGTGTGTGTGTTTGGGGGTATCCTTCCTCTTTAAAAGAAGAGTGAGATCTTCTTGTGAGTGTGGTGAGATCTTGGTACAGTGGCGATTAACAAGGAATAACAGGAAACAAACCAAGAAGCAGAGAGAGAGCAACACACTGTCCTGAATCTTTTTGGTGATATCTCCAAAAGAAACATGCACCTAAATAAGAAGAAACATGTAGTAACTGAGAGCATCTATTCAGGAACACTCACAAGATTCTCTCTGGGGATGTGCAAAAACAGCTGAAGACATTTTAAGTGTATATATGGAGCAGTGGTGAAGTTTATACTCCCTTACCAAGAAGTACAGAGGGAGCAAGAAATCCTTGCTACATCTGATAGTATCATTATAGAAACAACAATTTTACAATGTACTCTGCTCTATTTTTCTTCCATTTCCTATCATGGGTGCTGATTTGTATTGAAAAAATTCTAAATAAATTCAATCACTTATATACCTCTGCAATTTACAGTTTACCCAATTCAATAATTATTGCATTTTCATGTACAATGAAGCTTATATCCCAGTGCAAATTATGTATATCTGCCTGATATGCCCTTCTTAAATTAATATGTCTAAACTCTCTTTTTCCCATTTCTCCCTCCCTGCCTTTCCCTCTCCCACTCCCCTACACACACACACACACACACACACACACACACACACTTGAAAAAAGCATTTAAAGGCTTAAAGATTGATTTTATGTTTCCTGGATTAGAGCAGGATTTGTTAATTGCCATACTTTAAACAGTATCTCTTTCTAATATTGCCTAAAAGCCACAAGGTTGAATGAGATTTACTCCTACTCCTTATTTTTAAAATTGATTTGTGCTTTTCTTTCAGGAAGAGATTTTATTTAACATGATTATTATCAATGTTATAAGTACTTTTTTCCCTAATGTTTGACGACAAGAGATTTTCTGTTTGGAGATGCTTTTATAAAACTTTGATCAAAACATTATAGTACATGAGGCGCCTGGGTGGCTCAGTGGGTTAAGCTGCTGCCTTTGGCTCAGGTCATGATCTCAGGGTTCTGGGATCGAGCCCTACATCGGGCTCTCTGCTCAGCAGGGAGCCTGCTTCCTCTTCTCTCTCTGTCTGCCTCTCTGCCTACTTGTGGCCTCTGTCAAATAAATAAATAAAAATCTTAAAAAAAACAAAAACATTATAATACATATGCATACAGCAATCAAAAATGTTGTCAAGGACAAATGAATATGACCTGAAATCTTAGCATTATCTTTAATCCCACTTTATCCTTCCTCTACTTTTAATCATTCATCAAGCATTTATTTCCTTCTTGAAACCACACAAACCACAATGCTCCACACTTGTGTGCCTTGTACTTATACAGTATCCTCTGTGATGGACATCTCCCCTTTACCCAGTGAACACTGTCACAATTCAAAGCAAGTTCAAGCATTATGTCTTTTATGAAGGTTTCCTGAACTACCATCTTCACTACCAGGTAAAATTAATGGCTCTTTGATCTATGCTTCTTTGTAACTACCTGATCACTCCTCTTCTCGTGCATGGACAAAAACTACATGAATTCCAGAGAACATCCTTGAAACCAGACTAGACATGTTCATCTTCAGTGTCAACCAATAATTTGATACTCATTCAAACTCCTATTGTTTAATATTTATTTTAAAATAACAGGAAGAAATTAATTTTCCATTAATAAAAATTGCACATACCTTTCTTTATGTTCAAAATAATGATTTATGTCATATGCATATATAATTTAAACTCAAATGCAATTGGAATTGTGTTTTATTAAGCCTTCTCATCACTTACAATTGAATAGCACTGGCATCATGTTCACTAAGGAGAGAGGTTACATATAGACTTTCATTCTGTTTAATCAAAATACTTTCTTTTTAAAAATAATATATTATCTATTTGACAGAGAGAAACACAGTGAGAGAGGGAACACAAGCAGGGGGAGTGGGAGAAGGAGAAGCAGGCTTCCCTTGGAGCAAGAGGCCTGATGTGGGGCTTGATCCCAGGGCCCTGGGATCATGACCTGGGCCAAAGGCAGACACTTAACAACTGAGCCACACAGGCACCCCATCAAAATACTTTCTGATAAGTCTATGTTATTAATAGTTGCATGTCCAGATAATAACACCAAAGAATGTGAATAATTAATTCATTATCAATAGGATAAAGTCTTATTTTTAAATATGTAAAAAAACTATATATGTCATTATTTTAAAGATTCTTGATCACCAAATATTTAGATATTCAGAATAAAACATATTTCATACTTTATATGTTGTTAACAGTTTAGGTTTTTATTAAAGAAGTTTTCAGTATAAAATTTAAATGGAATAAATATGGAAATGAAGTTATTCTAAGATAGCTAGATCTTAAATATTGCCTTTGAGAAATTAGAGTTTTTCTAATTGAATTTAACCTGAAGTGCTGATAATCAACCTAATAAAAATCTAACTGTAATCAGAAAGCTCCTTCTGTTCTGATAGATTTCTTACTTCACACTCTCTTAATGACCCTGGCCTGCTCCATCTCTACCATAAATCTTGTATTTAAATAACCTTGTGATAAGGAGATGAAGTTAAATGGCACACTGGGACAGGGAAGGGAGAGGGTTCAGCAAACTTCTGTATCTTCCTAGCTCTTGCTTCTTTTTGTTCAATCATTTAATCATCAGATATTGAGCCAGGCAGCGCTATTTCTTAGACTGGTATTTTCAAACTTGCCACCATTGCTTTATTTTTCCCAATTTAAACAAAAATGAATGTAATTTTTATTAATGTTACATATGTCGTATCCACAGTCCTTCAAAATATAGATATCCCTTTCTATGATAAGTCCATCATTTTGATAGTTGGCAGTTAGAAGTCCCCAGTGCCAAGGCTGGTTGCACATTTGGCACAGATCCTAAAAACGCCAGAAGAACTGATGCAATGGAAAACTACCTAAGTTCAAAACTATAAGTCATAGACATCTCCAATATGCCTTAAAGCTTATCTAATACAATTCTATAGGATATTTTGAAGGCATGTAGTGGGCAGTACCTGTCATTACACTCTGACAAGGAAAAGAAGGGAGTGGTTAGAACATACGGTTTTGGAAAAGGAGATTTTAAAACTACAAAGTACTTTATTTTTAACCACATAGCATTTTTTTAAAATACCAAAATAACACCGGAGTAAGACACAAAATGTCTGCTTATTGATCGAGTTTTTAAATTGATTTTAAAGTTCATTTATTTCAGTGATCTGTTTTAGACTCAATAATTTTCATAGATCAAGAGACTCAGGTTCAGCTAAGATCCTATCCCTCCTAAGTGATATAAGAGCCACATATAGAAGTAACAGCTGAGCACCCAGACACCAAGAATTACAGAGAGATTTCTGAGGAATGAATATGCCTCTTCACCTCTCAAAAATCTTGTTGGGTGGGGCGCCTGGGTGGCTCAGTGGGTTAAAGCCTCTGCCTTCGGCTCAGGTCATGATCCCAGGGTCCTGGGATCGAGCCCCGCATCGGCTCTCTGCTCAGCAGGGAGCCTGCTTCCTCCTCTCTCTCTGCCTCTCTACCTACTTGTGATCTCTATCTGTCAAATGAATAAATAAAAAAATCTTAAAAAAAAAATCTTGTTGGATAGCTAAAACAAATATGATTTTACAGATTGTACACTGTGGCTCCAGAGCACATAGATTGCTGGTGTGCTCCAAAAATTAGAAGCAGAGCCAAAATTAGAACCCAGATTTCATAAACCTTTGACCAATACTTTCTGCTGTAACAAAATTTTCCAAAATAAGAGGAAAAACATGTATTGCTCCAGCCTTTATACTAGAAGATAACAATAATTCTTTGAGGTAAAAATAACTGATTTCCCATTTTACAGATAACAAAATGTTATCTCATGAATGGATAAACAAAATGTGGTATTTACGTACAATGGTACGTACAATGTGGTATTTATGTACAATTTACGTACAATGGAACATCTCATTATTTCAGCCTTTAAAAAGGAAAGAATCCTGTCACATGCTACAACATGGTAAACCTTGAGGACCTTATGCTAAGTGAAATAATCCAATCAAAAAAGCCAAATACTGGATAATTCCACTTATATAAGATATCAAAAATAGTCAAATTTATACAAACAAGAAGTAGAATCGTGATTACTAGGGGCTGGAGAGACAGAGAAATGAGGACCTATTGTACAATCAGTATAGATTTTCAGATTTACAAGATGAGAAAGTTCTGGATATTTGTCCCACAACAATGTGCATGTGCATAACACTAAACTGTACACTTAAAAAATGGTTGGGCACCTGGGTGGCTCAGCTGGTTGAGCGACTGCCTTTGGCTCAGGTCATAATCCTGGACTTCCGGGATTGAGTCCCGCATCAGGCTCCCAGCTCCTTGGGGAGTCTGCTTCTCCCTCTGACCTTCTCCTCTCTCATGCTCTCTCTCACTCATTCTCTCTCAAATTAATAAATAAAATCTTTTAAAAAATGGTTAAGGTGGTAAATTTTATGTGTTTTTTATCACAGTACAAAAAAAAAATGCAACCTCGATGACATATAAAACTCGTTAATAACTGGCAGTCAAGACTTGAATTGTGATTCAAAATCTCATATTCTTTACCCTGGATTCCCCTGTGCCAACTATTTACACAATTACCTCTGTGTGGCTGACTCTACAGCCTACATGACTGCAAACCTGTGGCAACCATGCATCAGGATTCCTGTGCAGGACAATCAGGAATGACCACAGACATGCCCTTGTAGGACAAAACCTGAGGAAGCAAAACCCCCATCTTGTCACACTTGGAACCCAATGTTCCAAGGAAAAACTTTAAAACTACCTTTTGTTAACACTGAAAACAACTGATCAGTATAGTATGATCACAAGAACAAGCCATTGGTGCGCTGACCTGACCATTTTATTCCCTTTTATAATGGTTACTTGCTCTCATGGAGAAATAGCCATTGAAAGATAATGCTTGGTAGGACCACAGCTATCTCCAGGAAATGAGGTCTGAGGACATGCTACTTGTGCGGTGAGAAAAAGTTAATTCTAACAGCCCTCCACTCAAACCAACATTTTATCTGCTGGCATATTTACAAGGAAAGTTGGAAATCAAATAAAGGATAATTGCCCATTCTCAACAGGATGTGGCAACTTTCATCTACGATCCTTTATTTTCAGGCTTTGGCGAAGCTTTCCAAACAAGCTAAATGAGGAGTAATTCTGATGGAGGAATGATGTTAAGGCCTTAGTCTGTGTTCTTCCCAGATGCTAGATTAATTGCTGTAATATAAACCCGCAGCACAATGTGTTCTCCACTGATTTCATCCACTTATCTATGGATCTGTCTGTGATGATTTCCACTAATAGCCAAACAGTGCCCTGAATAACTCACTGAGTTGTACAAGACTGGCCCAAATTTGAATAAAGTTTGTATCTGGTAAAGTTACAACTTAAACTATTAGAATCATTCCAATAAATGCTGATAATTTTCTCCATTAGAAAGTCAGAAAACACCACTGCCTAATCTTTCTTGAGTGCTTAGTAATCTCACTTCTTTTACCAGGATATATCTTTCGGATCCACAGATTTTCTAATAAGGGAGTAGTTCATGGCATACCCTCGTGAAGTATTGCTACACTCTGTTTTGCATTTTCTTTTAAAGAATTTCTGTTTATGACATCCAACTTCCCTTGGAAATTTTGCTTCAGTCCAGGAGGCTGAACTAAAGGGAAACTTCTGTGGCATGCCTCAGCTACATTCAAAATCAGCCTTCTTTTTCAACACTGACCCTTTGACCCCTTATCTTTGGATCAAGCCAGTAAGCTGTAATTCTTACAGCTCTCCCTTTTAAGAAACTCAATTCTTCAAATAAATATAATAATGCTAGATCCACCCTGAGAAGGCCCTGAGTAGAAACAAAAGACTTCTTTCTGAAAGCCTTCCATAGGTATGCATGGGAGCGTTGGGAGGCTAATGAATTAAGACAAAGGAATCTAACAGCAGAAATTAGAATGTATGAGAAAGGAAAAAGACTGGAGCCAGGAAGGTAAGTAGGTCATAGTAATAGCTCAAGAAAATGAAGACTTGAACTAAAACAGTGATGGTGGGAATGGAGAAAAATAGACGGATGAATGGGCATTCACGGAGATAAAATTGGCAGGCCTTACCGAACTAGTAAATGCAAAATAAAAAAGAAGGAGGAATTTTATCAGAGTTTTCTTCCTAAAGTGTTAAGTATGATCATATCCCTCACCAACTACATCCTTGTAACAACGGCTTCCCAAAATACTTAAGAGTCTCAACTTTGTTTATTGACTTAAAAGGCTTAATATAATCTGGCCCCTGCCCACTTCTTCAATTTTACTGCTCTCCAACTTCACTGTTCTCCATTTTTTTTAAAAGATTTTATTTATTTATTTGACAGACAGAGATCACAAGTAGGCAGAGAGGCAGGCAGAGAGAGAGGGGGAAGCAGGCTCCCCACTGAGCAGAGAGCACAATGCGATATAGGACTTGATCCCAGGACCCTGGGACCATGACCTGAGCTGAAGGCAGAGGTTTTAACCCACTGAGCCACCCAGGTCCCCCCTCCATTTTTTTTTTTTTAAATGTAAAGCACTTCTTAGTCCTTTCTGCTCAGAACTCTTCCCACAGACTTGCATGGCCATCATTCTCTCTCCAACGAGATCCCAACTCAGATCTCCCTCCACCTCCTCCAGAGAAGTAATCACTGCTCCCCAGCAGCAATAACACATCCATGCCCAAATAGTCACTCTTTACAGTAACATATTTGCCCTCTCTAGAGCACCGATTAGTACCTGAAACTACCTTGTTTTTGACATGATCATTGTCTATTTCTCCCTACTGGAATGTCAGCTCCCTACAGACAGGACTCTTCTTTATCAACAATGCCTACCATGTGATAGGCTCTCAAAGAACACTTATTGATCAACTGATATAGAGATATACATATACATATACATATACATTTACATATGTGTATATGTGCGTGTGCACACATGCCATACTTATAGATATACTCTATAGTAAAAATTTATGGCTTGAGATTAAAACTATCAGATTCAGAGAGCTTGTTTCTTCCAATTGTGATTCCTATGTTGACATAAGAAGTATTAATTTAATAAGTCTAATAATATAATTATTACATATTGAACTCAATGAGAGCTAAAAATACTTTTGATAAAGGAGAATATGACTGAGATAAATATTCATCTAGAAATAAATTTCTAAACCACAGCATCTAAAAAGAAGGAAGCTGAATTTCAATTTTATCCCAAGAACTTGTAAATTAAAAGTTATATATTGGAGTCATAGAAAGAAGGAAGTTAGCATGCTCAAACCACCTATAATTATATTATTTTGCTGTATTATTAGGAAATAAGATTATTTTCTTTCGTAAGAGTGTTACATATATTTCAGATAAAACCACTTTCTGCAGAGGATCTTACTACCTCAACCAGCCCTGATGGAGTCTATTTTAGGAGGCAGAGGAAAGGACCTTCAGGTTCTTTATGCCAAGCCATGCTTCCTTATATATGTACACCACAGGGCTACCAAAAGTATTAAATGAGTTAATGTTATTTTATATCAACTTTACCTACTCTCCATTTTCATAACATTTCTGATTTGAAGGTTCATTGAGGTTCCAACATGGATCATTCTGAGTTCTGCATATCATCAGCAGAGTTTCAGTAACCTCAATGATTACTTTGATTAAAAGTAGCACTGGATGTGCTGGAGACATTGGATAATTGATCACGACTGAACAAAATGAGTGCTACACACTACCCACATTTTCTTCCTAATTTAAAACTTAATCATTTGACAATTATATCACTTGGGAAAAAAAGAGTTCCTCTTCAAGGAAAATGTATTCCATCAAAAATGGACTCCAGGCAGGGACACCTGGGTGGCTCAGTCAGTCAAGGGTCTGCCTTCAGCTCAGGTCATGATCCCAGGGTCCTGGGATCAAGCCCTGCATCAGTCTCCTTACTCAGCATGGAGCCTGCTTCTTTCTCTGCCTGCCATTCCCACTGCTTGTGCTCTCTCTCTCTCTGACAAATAAATAAAATCTTAAAAAAAAAAAAGTACTCTAGGCAAGAGCACAATTCCTCATCAGATCTATGGATATCACAACTAGGACCGCACTTCCCAATGCTGCTGAAATGGGATAGCCACATCACAACAGTGAACAGTCCTGTTACCTATCCTTACCATGGTGCACCCCTGTCTGCAGTGCTTCTTCAATGTTCTTTGACTTACTGAGGCTGTGGCAGCAATGGCATGAACAACATTAAATAGAGGAATGGTTTCTGTCCTCAGGGAGACTTCAATGAAAGGAAGCTTCCTGAACTCTTTTTGACCACACTTTCTATTTCAGCTCCAGTAAACATATACTAAGGCTACTAATCCTGGGAAATATAACATATATTGAAATAATTTGAAGATGAGCTAGATTATTCCAGTGACATAGCAATAACTTCAAATAAGGAAAAGATACAAGTTTATTAAAGAAGTTTTTTTCAAAGAGTCACAGAAGGAACTACTTTGAGTATTTGATAATTATTTGAACCAAAATTCAATTCCATCATGGACAAGAAACACAGCTTCATTAAAATAATATTACATGTGATGCTTTTGTATAAGTTGTTAGTTTGTGAAACTATCAAAAGTAAATATAGGAGATGCTTTTGTATAAACTCTTGGCTTATCACACATGGAAAGTAAATCAGGAATGTTAAAATTGTTTACAAGACAAAAATAAAATATTTCCTTTGTAAATTCTTTGCAGAGATAGGCATTTTATTCAAAAATACATTATTTCAAGTAAATCATTAAAAAAGCAATTTATTCTTTAAGATAAAGAATTGTGGGAATATTAAAATAATTTAATACTCCTAAATTATTAGTGTCACTATCCTAATAATCCTAATATGTTATCTTCTATGTGAATGTATACTTATACAATTTACATAATAATTCATTTTTTCAGTATTATTATATTTCACCTAACATTACTCATTTTCAATAGTTTTATATAATCTTCACAATTTTCAGAGCTCCATGCTATGTCCTCTTTCCTCAAGTTTTTCTTTCCAAATATGTCGCCCTTCTCTAATATGGTTTGAAATACAGATCATATTCTCATTTTGTTTTAGAATGAAGCTAAATATTTTAAAATCATTCAGGTTAATATAACATATCTCACAAATATTACTTATTGTATAATTACTAATTCATAACCATATAATCAGGCATAAATTTATTTTTATTCCCTTTATTTAAATTAAAAATTCAGTTGGGGACTTTCTGCCTTTCTGAAACTCATTTTCCCATTCCAAGATTACTACTTTGTAGTAAGTAGAGAGGTTTACTACTACTCATAGTTGCATAATAATTTTCCCCCTTATGTTCTGCTTTTGTTTAACAGATAAGTGAATGAGAAATAATTCATTTCATCTACTATTATCATATCAGTAAACATTAACCCATACACACATACACCCTTTAAACATACACCCTCTAAAATGATGGTTCTTTGCTTTTGTAATCTTAAGACCACATTCCAGCAACCTCCCTAATCAGGTTTTCTTGTCCCTTTTCCACATACCAAACTACCTCACCTCAATTTCATTTTTCTTCTGGAATTCTAACATTTCCTTTAGTAATAGCTACAAAATAAAGATATTTATGTAGTAAGTATTCTGAAAGTTTTTAAGTCAGAGTGTCTGTCTTAGTGGTGAATGATAACACAGATAAAGAGCTTTATTAGAATATACTCTTGGGGCACCTGGATAGCTCAGTTGGTTAAGTATCTTATTCTTGGTTTCAGCTCAGGTCATGATCTCAGGGCCATGAGATAGAGCCTCACATCCAGCTCCTGGGCTCCCGACCCAGTGAGGAATCTGCTTAAGGTTCTCTTTTCCTCCTTCTCCCTCACGCTCTGGCCCTCCCACTTGCACACTTTTCTCTCCGAACTCTCCTCTAAAATAAAAAAAAATCTTTTTTAAAAATACTTTTTTTTTCTTTAAAGGTTTTACGGTTATTATTCAATTTTACTTTTATTGATTTGTGCAAAGAAGAAATACAACATTTTCTTGACTTTGGTTCCTATGATGATCATTTGGGTTTTTTTCTACATAAAAGTTTAACTGATGATTTCATATTTTAAGTTTAGTAACACTTAAAGAATATATATTGCTGGTGAGATAGTTAAGTACTTGTTTTCTTAAAGACCCATATTTAGACAATCTCATAAACTTAGCCCAACTACTTGAAGAAATTAACTGATGAGCACATATACCTACAAAAATGGCAGGGCTTTTACTAGGAACTAAGCTCTGGTTCTCTGTATCAATGAATGTATTTTCTCAAATACTTTGTATGGTTTGATTGTTTCTTTTATTCCCAACTTTTGCTCTGTATTTTCCCAGCTTTTGTGAGAGTAAGGAAATAACCTTAGAAGTGGAGGTCTACAGCTTTCTTTCTCATAATGAATAATAAAGACAGACATAGAGAAGACAAGGGCAAGGATGAGCCACTGGGTCACACCAGGAAAAAAAGACTCAGCTATTAAGAGGACCACTGACTAAACCATCCACAAATGCACAGACCAGTTTCTGCCAGACACACTGTCACAGGCAGAAATGCTTTCTTCACTGACAACTTGGCTTCTGTTGATCCTCTTCTCTACTGGAGAAGAAGCTAGAATAGAAGGGATGCTTAAAAGGTTGGTATGGTATGGTCATTAAAGCCACCAAAAATAGCCTTAAAAATCCTTTCATACATTATCTCTTTTCTTCACAGAGAAAATCTGAGTCAAGCACAGAGAAATTTCTGAAAAATAGAAGACTACTACTTTTCAGTAGTGTAAGAGACCAAAGCACTGCCTATTTCTGTCATCAAACAGATTAGAGGAAAAACTGAGCACAGAGTTCTCATGAGGTAACTGAGACATTTCTCTACAACTCAGATGACAAATTTTCAGTGTGACCTACAATGCCTTTCTGGAAGTCTTCTGAATTTCCTGAATACAAACAATATTACAATGTAAATACAATGTACTTTGCCAAAGTTCCCAGAACTATAGGGCTTCAAGTAGAAACTGCAAGATTTTAGGTGGATTTCATTTTTATTTCCTCTAACTTCCTCTAACCAGCATAAATCTTACAATAATAATGTGGATATGTCAAGACAAAACATTTATTAGAACAAGTCACTTAGATATGCATATTTCCCATATACTCAGTAGCAACTGAAGCTGTCACTGAAGCAGGAAAAAAGATTATCACATCATTCTAATTTTGGTTGAGCCCAGTTTGGGGGAGAAAACTGTGACTGGAAGATAGAAATAAAAGGAAGCTGGGGGTACCTGGACCTGAAGGAACTGGGGAGTGAAAGGAGGTCCAATAAAGGAAAGGGACCTTTGACCACAAGACCCAACACATAAGTGAAAGAATCTCAGTACTTGGAGGTGCTTGAGGGTGAACCACTTGCTAATTATTGCCTGAGAACCACTTATTGCCCAAAAGTACTGAATACCTGTAAATGCCCCCACAGTGAAGACACAATGTCTTGTATTAAGGTGGGCACTTAAAGAGATTATCTTTCCCCTGTCCTCCATGGGTAGAAATTAATACTATTTAAGAATCTTCCTAAGAAACCATCCTACACTGTTGGTGGGAATGCAAGCTGGTGCAACCACTCTGGAAAACAGCATGGACGTTCCTCAAAAAGTTGAAAATAGAGCTACCCTATGACCCAGCAATTGCACTACTGGGTATTTACCCTAAGGATACAAATGTAGTGATCCAAAGGGGCAGGTGCACCCGAATGTTTATAGCAGCAATGTCTACAATAGCCAAACTATGGAAAGAACCTAAATGTCCA
>NW_019154111.1:26701671-26742486 GCF_002288905.1 Enhydra lutris kenyoni
AGTAAATGAAACAAGATGGGATTGGGAGGGAGACTAACCATAAGTGACTCTTAATCTCACAAAACAAACTGAGGGTTGATGGGGGGAGGGGGGTTGGGGAGGGTGAGGTTATGGACACTGGGGAGGGTATGTGCTATGGTTAGTGCTATGAAGTGTGTAAACCTGGCGATTCACAGACCTGTACCCCTGGGGATAAAAATATATGTTTATAAAAAATAAAAAAAAAATACAGATGTAGTGAAAAGAAGGGCCAGCTGTACCCCAATGTTTATAGCAGCAATGGCCATGGTGGCCAAACTGTGGAGAGAACCGAGATGCCCTTCAATGGACGAATGGATGAGGAAGATGGGGTCCATATACACTATGGAGTATTATGCCTCCATCAGAAAGGATGAATACCCAACTTTTGTAGCAACATGGATAGGACTGGAAGAGATTATACTGAGCGAAATAAATCAAGCAGAGAGAGTCAATTATAATATGGTTTCACTTACTTGTGGAGCATAACAAATAGCATGGAGGACATGGGGAGATGGAGAGGAGAAAGGAGTTGAGGGAAATTGGAAGGGGAGGTGAACCATGAGAGACTATGGACTCTGAAAAACAAGCTGAGGGTTTTGAAGGGGCGGGGGTGGGAGGTTGGGGGAGTCAGGTAGTGGGTATTAAGGAGGGCATGTATTGCATGGAGCACTGGGTGTGGTGCAAAAACAATGAATAATGTTACAAGAAAAGATATAAAATTAAAAAAATTCAAAAAAAATAAAAAGACACTTCCTGCAAAGAAAAGAAAAAGTTCTGGACAAACCACAGACCATGGCAGAGGAGACACTGAACAGGCACCGGAAGGGGCAGTCCCCATATGCCCTCACCTCACATGCACCTGCTCCACAACATGCCCTCTCCAGGCCTCCTGTTCCCCACAGTCACATTACCTCTCTCCTCAGGGAGCCCAGGGCCATGTCAGAGCAGATGACCTGCATTTCCCCGGCTGCTCTTGGGAAGGGTAGGCTAATGGGCTCCTCTCTCTGCCCCACCCCACTCTGGCCAGTCCCCCATTCTTCATGGAAGGCAAAAGACTGTGAAATACACTCAACCCTCCTCCTGGGGCCATATCACAGGCCGCATCCAACACCCCCCACCCCCTCATCCCACCACCTTAGGCAGGATCTTGGGACAATTTCTTCCCCCAGCACAGCAAGCCAGATTTAATTACAGTATCAAATTGTATCAATTTTGTATCAGTAGTGCGTTTTTACATGTGAAGATTTTTTACTCCCAAAATATGGCTTCTAGAGTGCTGTCTATAGATTTGATGGTATTTTGTAAAATAATATGCTTTGGTATTTTCATTAACTCATAAAATATACCATATGATTGTAAAAAAAAAAAAAGAAGAAGAAGAAGTGGTGTATATATACAATGGAATACTATGTGGCCATCAAAAGAAATGAAATCTTGCCATTTGCGACAACGTGAATAGAATTAGAGGGTATGACGCTGAGCGAAATAAGTCAATCAGAGAAAGACAATTATCATATGATCTCCCTGATATGAGGAAGTGGAGAGGCAATGTGGGGGACTTAGGCGTAGGAAAGGAATAAATGAAACAAGATGGGAATGGGAGGGAGACAAACCATAAGAAACTCTTAACCTACAAAAACTGAGGGTTGCTGGGGGAGGGGAGAAGGGAGAGGGTGGTTGGATTATGGACAATGGGGAGGGTATGTGCTATGGTGAGTGCTGTGAAGTGTGTAAACCTGGCAATTCACAGACCTGTACCCCTGGGGATAAAAATACATTATATGTTATTAAAAAATTAAAAATTAAAAAAAAAGAATCTTCCTAAAAGTAAAGGCAACTATGGACAAATTGTTATATTTTCAAACACATATAAATATGTTCATAGTTAAATCTTTATTGTATATAGATTTTGTGTACTTTATTGAACATAATAAATACCTTTTCTCACTATTAAACTGTCTTACTAAATAGCATGTTAATGGCCATATAATGGTCTATCCCATCAATTACTAAAATTATCCCCTTATTTAGCTATTAACAAACATAAAAGGTTGGGATGAACATTTTAAGACATAAATACTAGACGATTTCTCTGAGGTTGGTTTTGGAAATTTAATTACTGGTGAGAAAGATTATATAATTTTATGACTTTTTTTTTAATTTTTTAAATTTATTTTCAGCATAACAGTATTCATTGTTTTTGCACCACACCCAGTGCTCCATGCAATCCGTGCCCTCTCCAATAACCACCACTTGGTTCCCCCAACCTCCCACCCCCGCCCCTTCAAAACCCTCAGATTGTTTTTCAGAGTCCATAGTCTCTCATGGTTCACCTCCCCTTCCAATTTCCCTCAACTCCCTTCTCCTCTCTAACTCCCCTTGTCCTCCATGCTATTTGTTATGCTCCACAAGTAAGTGAAACCATATGATAATTGACTCTCTCTGCTTGACTTATTTCGCTCAGCATAATCTCTTCCAGTCCCGTCCATGTTGCTACAAAAGCTGGGTATTCATCCTTTCTGATGGAGGCATAATACTCCATAGTGTATATGGACCACATCCTCCTCATCCATTCATCCGTTGAAGGGCATCTTGATTCTTTACACAGTTTGGCGACTGTGGCCATTGCTGCTATAAACATTGGGGTACAGATGGCCCTTCTTTTCACTACATCTGTATCTTTGAGGTAAATACCCAGTAGTGCAATTGCAGGGTCATAGGGAAGCTCTATTTTTAATTTTGGAGAATAGTGTGGAGAGTCCTCAAGAAATTTTATGACTTTTAATGTACATTGCCAAAATGCTTTCTAGAAAAATCTTAAGAAATTCTTCTCCCATCAGGATTTATGTAAATGACCTTTCCCATCAATATAAGCAGGGAGTAACAGTTTCTTTTAATATTTTTAAGTTTAAATGGTATTTCTTATAATTCTAATTTATAATTATTCATGAGATGGAATATTTTTCATACATTTATTACATGTTTGTATATCTTTTCTGACATGTTTCTATACTGAGAATCTCTTATCAATTTATGTGAGTAAATCATATATTAAAGGAAAGAAAATCTTTGCCTAGTTTTTATTACAAATATCGTACCATTTATTGTTCAAACTGTAATTTTATGACAGCTTGACATTAAAGAATTTTTATCCCTTTACATTTTCTCTTTTTGATTCCCTCCATTACATACAGAGACCAAATAAACACCTAAATAATCCTTATCCATACAGAGATCAAATAAATAAATACCTAAATTAAATAATACCGTTGATATTTTAAAAAAATACTATTGCTATTTTTTTCATTTTGTAACTTAATTTACCTGGATTTTTAAAAATATATATATATTAACAGTTAATCCTGCTGTATAACAAACCACCTTAGGACAACTCATCTCTGCTCCAAGTGGGGGACAGTGAGGCAGCTAAGTAGATCCATTACCAGGATCCAGTTTTCAGAGAAAGATTTGCTACCCAATTATGGTTAATGCAGTCAGCAGATACCTCGAGCTGTCAGCTCCTTCAGAGTCCACCTCAGGTAGCTTTCTGAGGTCATATCCTTTCCAGAACAGCTCACATGTGATGACTGAGGAAGACAGGAACATAAAGGTCCGGCCATTTTAGTTCTACCCTGAACAAATTTGATGGGCAAAACTCACTGTAGAGCTTCACACTTCATTGGCAAAGGCTTTGTCAGACCTTTACTGCAGTTTAAAATCTTCCTCTGACCAACCTCCCCCAACCCACCCACTTACAAAGGTGCTGAATCTACTAACCACCTGCATCATTAACTCTATCTTGGTATTTGCTTCTAGAGAACCTGAATAGCAGTAGGCAGCTCAACTGGGTCTGGAAGATACTCTTTTAAGACAGCTTACCTCTGTGGTGTTTAAATTAAGGTGGCTGGTAACAGAGAGCTCAGCTGGACCTGAGGATTGAGAGCTCTAATTTCTCTTGATATGGGAATCTTTACAGGGCTGTTTGGTATTCTTATGGCATGGTGATTTGTACATGGAGGTACAATTTGAAAATGCATATTCTCTTTTTATAAGGTACAAAACTGAAATATTTTTCATCACTGTATCAGTTATATTGTCCAAAATCTCTGTACATTTTTGGCTACCTTGAATAAAACAGGGAATTTTTACTTTTTAGCTTTAGAATTTATTTGACATACACACTCCCCACTAATGAAACCCATTTGATGACAAAGTTCCTTTACATAGTATTATAAAATTACAGTAAAACTGGTTATGGTATTTTTCTCCAGTTACATAATTTATTTAAAATCCTCACCTATGTTAAACAATAGCTAATGAGTTAATGGCAGAGAATGAATATTTTTGTTGCATATTCAATACTCAATATAAATTTCCCAAAATAGGTATGTGGGTTCTTATAATCGTTACAAATTTTTGAAATCCCATAGCATGTGTAACTGAAATCAAATGAATATTCAGAAACAGAGCGACATACAGGTTGGCAATATGGGAATACTACTCTTAACACACTAGAGGTATTACAAGGACAAGAATGAAGTCTCTCTTCTTCACATGGGAATGTCTCCCCAGTATGGTGACTGTCATGTTATTACGGCTAAAAACATAAAGGGTATTTTATCTGTATTATAACCATTATTATACTTCAGAATTTGAGATCTCAGCTTGCAGAAGCTGCCATTACTTACTAATTACTAATGGACATAATATTTTCAGGAATCTTTCAGGGAAGATTCACAAAATTGAAATATCAATGGCATTTTATATTTCTTTAGCTCATAACATATTTTCCAAGTTATCTCATAAAATTACACCATGTAACATGAGATAGACTTCAAGTATAGATGTTGCCTACTATACTCCTTTTTAACATATCCTGGGGAAAATACCCTGTTTCTAAAAGGTGCTATGTTGCTAACTCATGGTGCCTTATGTAATTCATTATGACTTTTAGATATTTTTCAGAGGTACTCAGATCTGGCTCCTCATTACTCATTTTACAATTTATGATGTGGTTTTTGTTGAGTGCACTAGTGAAAATCCTTATATTTGCTTCTTGCTCATTAAGATCATTTAATTCTATTCCCAGGACTCACACTTCTGCCCACCACCACCCCTGCACTCCACTCTATCTTATCATCAAGATGTTCTTTCAGATAAAACCTAATGAAGGTGCTGACTTACATGCAAGTCAGCCTAACAATATCTTTGAAGTACCTGCTGGGTATACAGCACAGTACTCAAGTTAAAGGAGAATACAAGTTAAAGAAGAATACAAAGGATAAAAAAGATACAGTCTTAAAAAGACTATAACTTGAGATGAAGAGAATGGCAGAAATTAAAGCATATTTTCCCAAGGCAATTTCTTCCATTATGTCCAAGTGCAGAGTCCCAGTGAAAACTGAGTATGCATTAAATGTGAAGAAATTAGTGGTATCATATGTGATCTGTCAGGGGAGATCGAAATGCCTATCACTGATGAGGGTGCTGAAACAAGAGCAGAACTAAACCCTTTCTTAAAAGCTCCTTATTAAAAAAAAAAAAAAAAAAAAGCTTCTTATTGGGGTGCCTGAGGCTCAATCAGTTAAGCATCTGCTTTTGGCTCAGGTCATGACCCCAGAGTCCTGAAATGAAGCCCCAAATTGCTGGGCTTCCTGCTCAGCAGGGAGTCTGCTTCTCCCTCTCCCTCTGCAACACCCCAACTAATGTGCATGCACATGAAATAAATAAATAAAATTTTTTACAGAAAAGCTTCTTATTAAGCCCCCTTTCACTTTGACTCTGAGCAGTAAGTTCAGTCCTTTTTGTCTAAAGCCTATACAACTATACAACAGCCTATACAACTGTGCATCTATAAATTGTTCTTCAAGATCCTCATATACTATAGAAAACATGCATATATACATTATATTCTATATATTAATATGTATATATAAACTAAAATGGATAAGTTAGGAGAAATCAAGTAAGAATTAATTATGAAAATTTCCATATACTATCCCATACACTAGGATAAATTATATACTATGGACACATTCTATAACAATTAACTGTAATTAGGCATTTGGAAAATATTTAAAAAAAAAAAACCTTCTGACAGTGCTTGTCCTGATGAGGTTCCTGAGATGCCTCTTCCAACTCAGAAATCAATGACAGCATTTTTATGTGCTAAATTCTCTTAAAGAGTTAATCCCTAGGCAAGGTAACTCCCAGGCTACATAGTTTGGAATTTGTAACTGTTCTCACCTCTAAGACATAAGCCAGCTAGTTCTCACTGGATTATACATTGCATATCAGTCTGTGAATAAAAGGTTCTATGGCCAGGTAAGTCTGGAAACACTAGATACGATACTTTCCCCTTAGAGAACTTCAGCATATAAGGCTCTGATAAGCATCTCAGTTTTTAAAAAAAAAATGTATTTGACTCTGGTCAGCCCAGTATTTTCCAAACATCTTTGGCCAAAGAACTCCATTTAATATAATAACTGCTGACATCCTGCAGAAATAGAGTTCCAAAGAATATTCATGGGGAAATACTAATCTGTCAAACCCCCACTTAATAAATACTAAGTAAGCCTTTTCTTCATGAAGTTAGTGTTTTTTATTAATGCCATGGAGGCAATTAAGATGAGTTAGGCATCACCTGTGTCTTCAAGAAACTTTCAAAGTAGAGGAAATGGGAGTTTAAAAGCTAACTACATTCTCAAGCAGAAAAATTCAGTGCCATAGTAGAGGCCCAAAAGAACATGGAATTGGATTCCAAAGAAAGAAATAAGTCCTTTTTAAGAGGGGCAAGGAAAGCATGAGAATGTGATAAGAGAAAACTTCAAAAACAATGTGGAATTAGAGGTCTGTGTCACAGGAAGATAAGATTTTGCTATGTACAGGAAGGTGGTCCTACATGGAGATGACACCAAGAAGAAAAGCCAAGCAAGAGGTTTTGGAAGGGTTGAAGAACAGATGTACTGGAATGTGCATAGAAGGGCATGAAGAACAAAACTAAACTGAATTAAGGTCAGATTGTTCTGGTACCCAATCTTCATATTTAATGAGCACCTGACAGAGCAGTGACTTGGGAATAGCAATATAACTGAAATCAAGACTGACTGTATAAGCATAGTAAGTCAATAATTAAATTAAGATTTCTAACACATTTTTATAAAATTTTATGACAGGCAAAAAACAAAAATCCTTAAGATCATGGAACCTTTGTACCAAACATGGTGTCAAGATATGCATCCTAGAGGATTCATAGTTGAAAAATAGAATATTGAACTTTATTCTGTCAACCATGGGGAGGCATCTAAATAGTTTATTTTTCAAGGGGCAATTGGATCAGATTTCTCTTTTCAGAAGAACTCAGGAGCAATGTGAAAAACAGACTGGCAAAACAGACAGTAGGCAAAAGACCCAATTAGGAGTAAGCTATTGCATTACCTAGTAATGTTTACAAGCACCAAAGTTAGGGTAAGGTCAGCAATTGAGGAGAGAAGCAGATAGCTATAAAAGAACCTCAACATTTTCTAATAACCAATTAGATGCAGAGTTACAGAAAAGGGAAAAAGAAAGATATTTTCTAATTTCCCATCTGAGATAATCAATTGAAGAGTTAATTTATTTCTACAAATACATCAGAAAAAAGTATCAGTAGACATAGAATATAACTGTTCAAAAGATGCATTAATCACCTAGTTTCATTCAGAGATATATTCTCTCTCTCTCTCTCTCTCTCTCTCACACACACACACACACACACACACACACACACACACACCCTTCTGTATAAACAGTTACTATAATCCAGAGTAGGCCGTCTAGTCATGATGAAGCAGAAGAAAACACTATAGTGATTTCAATGAAATGCCCCCAACAAGTTTTATTATCTCTGACCTTTTATCAAAACTCCATAAAGCTCTCTAGGTATCTTTACCTAAGAATATTTTCCTTACAAATACCATCCACTCACCATTGCCCAGCAATTCCTAGGTATGTTTGATTTTTGTGAGTATCTTAGCTTTGTAGACTATTTTATAATATGTTTCATTCTCAACTTTTCTGTCTTCATTCAATTTTTTCTGTTAAATACATACATATTTAGATTCTTGTTATCTCTTACATGTAAATCATTTCTTCTTTCTATTCTACCAACCATAAATATTATTAACTCATTTAATGAATATTTGTTATTATAATTCAATAGAAGTATAAAACCTATTTTACAACTTTCTTTTGGAATCAGATACTTTAATATGCTTAATCATAATAGTGGTTTTAGGACACCAAGGGTCAGAAATCTGTTTAAATTAGAGTTACACAAGTTAATGCTTGTAAAGACACAGCCTCTGACAAATAAATAGTCCTTAGGTGTTCACTATCCCCTACTCAAGACTATCCTCAGCAATTAAGCACTGATTTAAGCCCTCTGCCAACGGTAGGGTTTCTTCAAATATCCAGGAAACCAGAGCTGGGATAGCTCATCTGAACAAAGGGGAATTTACAGCAGAGTTTGCCTAAAGCAGGTCGTTAAGCTCCATAAACACAACTAAGCAACCACATTAGAGGGAGAGGGTCAAATGACCCTTTTTAACTACCTTATCAAGACAGAAATAGTAGACTTGAAGTGATAGCTAATCATAAGTCTCTTACCTTATTTAGAACATTAAGAGGTAATTCTCTCTCTATTGCCTGACAAAAATGTTAGCCATCAAGTAAGCATAATTCGTGAGTTAAAAAGGATTTCTTCTAGGAATTTGACAGGCATTACAGTTTCCCATCTCTTACCGCAGTATGTGTACTTCAGTTTTCTGGGAAGCGGTGCACACAGTTTTGCAATACCTTGCTTATGAATAATGGCCCCCATTTCTATCATGACTTATGAGAACCAAGAATTGCTATATGCCAATGTTAAAGAGCTCCTTCACCCTTTAGATTTTCTGAAAAATTTTCTATCATATTCCACTTCCTTGATTCTTTCTACCAACTGGATCAAATGAATGCAGTAGTCTCTGAAAAGTCATAAACCTTCATTCAAAGTTAAACAGAAGTAAGGTATATGGGCTAGGCACTGCCAATCCTGCCAAGAGCTAACAACCCACATAGTAATCATGAAAAATTATGAAAATCCAAACTGTGAACATATTAAGATTTTCCTTAGTGGTACAGAAACCAACAATAACACATTTCCCATTGGTCAAGAATATGTGAAATATGTTTGCCTTGTCTGTTTTAATTTAAGGATCTCTACCTGGTCTTCAAATAATTTTCTGCCTAATATTAAATAAGATGGAACCATTTTAGTTTGATCAAACTGATTAAGTTCACAAATTAAGGAAGATTCCAACATACCTTATTGTCCTTCAAGGATGATAATTTGATTCTTGATAAGCCTTTCCCCAAAAATGTATATTCCTTTGTGAAAGAGTCTTTAAAAAGTGAACAAAGTTAGGATTTTGGTATCCTTGTGTGCTGGAGCCCTTGTGAGTTAAACTTTTTTGACTTGTTTAAATCATCATTCCTGGTGAGCTAAGTCGGTGATAGAATTCACTCCTGTTTTCCCCTCTTAGAGTTCTATGAGAGTGATTCAAATTATTTCTATGGTCATGCATCCCAATTTATAACTGCTGTCCTTTAAGAAAAGATGGCTTAAATGAAACAAGATGGGATTGGGAGGGAGACAAACCATAAGTGACTCTTAATCTCACAAAACAAACTGATGGTTGATGGGGAGAGGGGGGTTTGGGGGGGTGGTGGGGTTATGGACATTGGGGAGGGTATGTGCTATGGTGAGTGCTGTGAAGTGTGTAAACCTGGCGATTCACAGACCTGTACCCCTGGGGATAAAAATATATTATATGTTTATAAAAAATAAAATAAAATAAAATAAAAAGATGGCTTGCTTGACATTTTGGCCAATATAGTCACATGGTTCAATGAAGGTGCCTCAGCAGCTGCTATAGAGGGAAGACAACAAAAAGGGAGAAAGGGGAAGAGGGAATGAAGGGAAGACAGGAAGTGGGAGATGGACAGGTTCTCATCATTTTTAGCAGAGTGGATTTTCAGGTAAAATGTTGGAAAAAAGATTCTTGAATGAAATGGTATGTAGGTCCATTTATAGGAAGAATATATCTCCATGGCCCCTTCTAGTTCTAATGCCTGATTATTCTGTGGTTCTGTGATACTCTCTCTAGTCTGTGATTCTCAGAGTAGCATGGGAAAACACATGCTTCCAAGGCTATCTGCATAATTCCATAGTCTGCTTCTTTCATCTGGGTATTTTCCAACTGGTCTTTTCAGTTAATGGTTGTGTGTATGTGTGTGTGTGTGTTAACATATATAAAATATTCATATATATATATATGTATATATATATGAAAATATTAAGTTACCTATTTTATAGTGAAAGAGATATTCATTCTATTCTGATTCTTTCACATGTTAGGCATTTGTCATTATCCAGTTTTAAAAAAGGGATTGTGTCCCTAGAGTGATTTAAAGTACTTTCTTAAGTAACCTTAGATATAAAGGATCCAGATATGAAGATTTGAATGGAATTAATGTAATTAGGATACATTTACACTGTCTTCCCTGTTGATGCCCTGAGGCCCAGAGCCTTGTATGGTCTAGTTTGGACTATAGATTTCAGCTCTTCCTGCTAAAAATATTAAAGGCTTTCTAAGCATTAAAAATCTTTAGTGCATTGTTATTGGCTCTTTTTCACTTATTAAGAAGAAAATATATTCCCTTATTATTTTTTTTTATTCAGTGGCCTACTTATAAGTAATAAGCTCCCCAGAGCTGCAGAAGTTCAATTCATGTGTGGATGATCAGTTTCAGCAATGTTATAGAAGGATTCCCCGTATTATATAATGAATTTTACTTAATAATCACTAAGATCCCATTTATTTTATAATTCTATCATCCATTTTTTATTTCAGGAAGTTCAAAAACTCCTGCTTTCCCTTGACCCGTTGCAACTCTTTTCTCACTTGGTATTAAAACTTCACAATTTTATACTTTATATTCCTCACTGAACATCAAGCCTAGCTCCTATTAGAACTACTTTTTTCTGAACTCTTTGTTAAGTCACCTTTCTATACCATGAGGTATAATATTAGATTTTTCTAAAATCCTTAATATTGTTTTCTTTAGTTTCTTATAACTTTTTACCCTAATGTAATTCTTTCTCATGAGAACACATGATAATGTGGACAAACCCATGAGATATGCTGGGAACTCTGCCAAGCAGACTGAAAGGACTAATTTGTTCTGAGAATAACTGAATAGTATAAAGCTGGGCCCTTGTCCCAGGTATAAAAAAAGTCACAACATATTCCAACTATTTCTAACAGCATCTGCAGGATATTATCTGGGTAAGAGGCTAGAGATAAAAAGCAATAACAATACTCAAAATTGGGTGAATGTTGTCATCCCAATTGTGAAAAATATATTATTTCTTAACAAGTCCTCAGCCAACTACAGAAAGTACTAGAAATAGATTCATTTCAATGGCAAGCATCAAGAAGTGTGTTAAGACAATAGCTAAAAACAAAGGGTTCCCATCCCAGCTGGAAACCGTGGGAGGTCCTCTCGTGAAGGCAGCAGCAGTACAGGAAAACTGTGACTTTGGGCACAGGAACTACCAGGTCATCCCAGGTATCATGAATAAGGTCTATCTTAATTCCAGTCAAGAATCTGTTGCTCATGATGTACTCCCTGCCCTGGTAGAACTGACTCTGGCATTGCCCATGTCTGAGCCTGGGATGAAAAACATCTGTGACTATAACTTTGCAAAATGTTTTAAAAAATGGATTGAAAGTCTGCCCTATAATTCACATGTTTGCCAAGATCAGCTTTCTAAACACTCATTTTATTTTTCAGGATTTTTTTAGGCCTTTTCTCAGAATCTCTAATTCTGCCAATTCATGATTGTTTATCTGAAGATTATGTTCCAATTTTAAATCCTCAGCATTTCCCTGTTTGAGAAAATGAATTTAGGAATGACATCTGGACTAGTTGGCACTTCTATATGGTCTTTGTTGTACTACAGGAATTTACTGACAGGATTTGTGACCCGGGGCATTGATTTTCAACAAATGTTCATATAGTAAAAAGGCTCCATCAGCACCAAGTTCTGTGCTGAAGAAGTTTCGATAAGCTTCTCTGAAAAGACTGGCTTGTTTTTTTCTACTTTTATAGTTTTCAGAATGATTATAAACTCGAACTACAAAGTTTCCCATTCTCTCTTCTGTTTCCTACTTAAAGTGGGACTCTCTGAAGTTACTTCCCTCGTCTTGATATTAAAAAAAACCTATTAATAAAGGTATATATTCTTTTTTAATCAGGCATTTCAGTAAATCTTCCACTTTTTTACAATGATGAAACTTTAGACTGTACATTGCTTATTAAGTTCTTCATGTAAAAATGTATAATCATTTTCCTAAAATTATTGATAGCATGATATTTAACCTCTACAGGTCTCAGTTTCATTATCTGTAAAGTCAGAATTTTTGTAGTAGTAGAATGTTTGTGGTAGGACCTATCTCAGAGAGTTGTTCTGAGCATTAAATGAAGTAATGTATGTAAAATAGCAAAGCTGTCTATATTCTGTAGTATTACCATTACTACTGGTTAGTTTGTCTCTAATATAAACTAATTGGTTTATCCCACTATGGTCCCTCTTCCCAGATGAAGCATGACAGTGGGTTTAGCAAAACAGGGTAATGCCGGTTTCCTATAAAAAAGGAAAGTAGCACTACATAGCTAATGTTTGGGAGACTCACATGTAAGACTAAAAATCTGAGACTCCTCTTAAAGGATTACAAACCCAGCCCTAAGCAGAACAAATTGAAAAAAGCAAGTAAAAATGAAAAGGAAAGAAGATCCAGAATCATGGGGAGTTGATGGGTCTACACCTTGGAAAGAAAGGTTTTGCTAAGCCAAGGAGGAAGTAGATTACCTTCTTACACATTCTTAGCCCAGAAGTGAACATCCACCCTATACCATCTCTGACAGTACTGAAAGATTAGAAAATACATAAGCCTTCTTTATCATACACAGAATAATAGTACAAATTTGTGTAACCTAGAATAGACTCAGCCAAGGTTACATTCTTAGCTAATTTAACCTTGACTCTTAGAGACATAGACTCTTACATCTTTAACCTTCTATTTTGATTAAGCAAAACTACTGGAGATTTCAGAAGCACTCAGCAGGCTTGAGAATTGTTGATAGATTTCAAGATTTTATTGAGTACTTTAAACTGCAATTAATTATAACTCACTGTTCACAACATGTTATACAACACCATTTTTGTAATTTATTTGTATAAACATATATCCAATTTGCATTATGTTTGTTTTTTATGGTTGGTAGATACTTAAATTCCTACTACATTTTTCAAAAGTTTTACCTAAGACATTAATATCAACCCATCCATACTAATGTGTATAACTTAAAATTTGTTGTATATATACCCTCTAATGGTATTTGACTGTGGTTATCTCCACCTCACCTGAGTGAAACTTTTAAGGGACACAAGGTTATTATACTCACTGGTAAGAGAATCAAGATTAGAACCAGACAAAAACAGGTATTTTTTTTCTAAGTCACACTTATTTTCTTTTCACCTTCAAATATTAGTTGTAATACAAAGAAATTTTAGGAATAATGATCTCAAGCACTTACCATACCATATTGTAAATGTTCCTCTTTTGTCCATTGTCCCACTACCTTATGGTATTTTTTTTAAAAGATTTTATTTATTTATTTGACAGAGAAAAAGAGATCACAAGTAGGCAGAGAGGCAGCCAGGGGGCAGGGGGCGAAGCAGGCTCCCCGCTGAGCAAAGAGCCCAATGTGGGGCTCGATCCCAGGACCCCGAGATCATGACCTGAGCTGAAGGCAGAGGCTTAACCCACTGAGCCACCTCGGCACCCCACCTTATGATATCTTCGAAGATAGAGTCTTACTCCTGGACCTAGCATCATACCTGATATTTAGTTATTATTCAACTAATTAGTAGATTAAAAATACAATAAGGACAAAATTGCTTCTAAATGATAAAACATCATTTAAACATTTTGAAATTTAAAACCAATTTATAATATGAACTCTGGAGTTGGTATGATATCAAGTTACTTATCTTAAGCTTGCATAGCTTACATTATTATACATAAAAACAGGAAAAATTATTTTTTGAAAAAAACATTTAAAGAGAAAAGAGCTATAAATCCTTTAAATATCTCAAGGAATTTTCATTTTTCACACCTTTCCTCCCATTTTTTCCATAAAAATAGTATCTCAAACAAGATTAGATAGAAAGGTGCAGATAATCCAAAGACAGCCTCACTATTCACTCATTGTATACAGACAATGATGCCAAGGAAGAGAAGAAGAAGAGAAAAGAAACTTAATCTGTTGGTACACAAACCCAGTTCCAAAAATTTTAAAAAAGATATCACTAGATAGAGAAATCAATACTTTTCAATTCAAAATTTGTTTTCTCAGAATTGAATTAGATCAGAAAAGAACTTGAAATGCCATAACATATTTCAAGTATTTAGCACTACATTGGCATAAAATTTGTCTTTTTATGGAGAAAACAAATAAGGGCCTTATAAAAATTGCCCAAAAAAATGGCAGAAGAGTAGGTGACTATATTTCAACAGGTCCCCTGAATTGAGCTGGTTATCTGTCAGACCATTCTGAATACCCATAAAATCAACCTGTGATGTAAGAAGATATATCTGGATCTATACCAACAGGATATCTCTGGCATTAATGGCAACATAGATTCCCTAAGGCCAGAAATGAGAGTTGATCTGGAAGAACTTAAAAATGCTATCAGTGAGATACTCCAGATATTCTAACAGCTGGAGTAAAGGAGGAGAAGAATGAATTAGTGATCTAGAAGACAAACTGATAGAAAAGAAGGAAGAGGATGAGGCCTGGAACAAACAGCTTAAAATCCATGAATACAGAATGAGAGAAATAAATGATGCTATGAAATGTTCCAATATCAGAATTATTGGGATCCTTGAGGGGACGGAGAGAGAGGACTAGAAGATATATTTGAGTAAATCATAGCCAAGAACTTCCCTGATCTGGGGAATGAAACAAGCATTCTGTCCTAGAGGCAAAGAGGAGCCCCACCACGACCACCACCAAGATCAAGAAGAACAGACCAACATCCTGGTATGTAATAGTAAAATTTGCAAATCTTAGAACCAAGTAAACCATCTTAAAGGCAGTTAGGGAGAAGAGATTCCTTATGTACAGAGGAAGGAACATCAGAATAATGGCAGCCCTGTCCACAAAGACCTAGCAAGCCAGAAACGGTTGGCAAGACATATTTGGGGTACGAAATGAGAAGAACACGCAGCCAAGAATTCTTTATCTGGCAAGGCTGTCATTCAGAATGGATGGAAAGATAAAGAGCTTCCAGGACCGAAAGAAACTAAAAGAATATTTAACCACTAAGCCAGCCATGCAAGAAATATTAAGGGGGGTTCTATAAAAGGAGAAAGACCCCAGAAGTGACAGAGAACAGAAATTTACAGAGACAATCTATAGAAACAAGGACTTCACAGGCAAGGTGACAATAAAATCCTATCTTTCAATAATCACTCTCAATGTGAATGGCCTAAATGCACCCATAAAATAGCACAGGGTTGCAGATTGGATAAAAAGACAGGCCCCATCCATATGCTGTCATCCATATGACTTATTTTGAACCTAAAGATACATCCAGACTGAAAGTGAAGGGATGGAGAACCATCTTTCATGCCAATGGACATCAAAAGAAAGCTGGGGTAGTAATTCTCATATCAGACAAATTAGATTTTACACTAAAGACTGTAGTTAGAGGTACAGAAGGACACTATATATTCTTAAAGGGTCTATCCAACAAGAAGAACTAACAACTGTAAATATCTATGCCCCCAACATGGGAGTAGCCAACTACATAAGTCAACTAAAATAAAGTTAACTAAAACTTAATTAAATTTAGTTAACTACATAAGTTAACTAAAATAAAGAGACATATTGATAATAATACATTAATAGTAGTAGACATCAACACTCCACTCTGAACAAATCAACAAAGAAACAAGTGCTCTGAATGACACACTGGACCAGAAGGACCTCATAGATATGTATAGAACAGTCCACCCTAAAACAACAGAATACTCATTCTTCTCAAGTGTGCATGGAAAATTCTCCAGAATAGACCACATACTGGGTCATAAATCAGGTCTCAACTGATACCAAAAGATTGAGATTATTCCCTGCATATTCTCAGACCACAATGTTTTGAAACTGGAACTCAATCACAATAAAAAGTTTGGGAGAAATTCAAGAACCTGGAAGCTAAAGACCATACTGCTCAGGATCAACCAGGAAATCAAAGAAGAACTTAAACAATTCATAGAAACCAATGAGAATGAAAACACATTGGTCCAAAATCTATGAGATACGGCAAAGGCTGTCCTAAGAGGGAAATACACAGTCATCTGAGCCTCACTCAAAAAAAAAAAAAAAAAAAAAAAAAAATCCTCAACACACAAACTATCTTTACACCTTAAAGAACTAGAGAATAAACAATAAATTAAGCCTAACCCAAGCATGAGAAGGGAAATAATTAAGATTAGAGCAGAGATCAATGAATTAGAATCCACATATCAATCAAACTAGAAGCTGGTTCATTGAAAGAAGTAGTAAGACCAAAAAACCACTGGCCAGACTTAAACAAAAGATAAGAGAAAGGACCCAAATTAATAAAATTATGAATTAAAGGAGAGAGATCACAATTAACACCAAGGAATTAGAAACAAGTATCAGAAATTATTAACAACACCTATATGTCAATAAATTAAGCAACCAGAAAGAAATGGATGCATTCTTATAAACCTATAGAAACTACCAAGACTGAAAAGGAAAAAATTGACAACCTGAATAACCATTAAAGAGATTGAAGCAGTGATCAAAAGCCTCCCAAACAAAACAAGAGTCCAGGACCTCATTGATTCCCTGAAGAATTATTCCAAATATTCAAAGAAGAAATAATACCCACTCTCCTGAAGCTGTTTCAAAAAAATAGAAACAGAAGGGAAAATCCCAGACTCATTCTATGAGGCCAACATTACCTTGATCCCAAAGCCAGGCAAAGACCCCATCAAAAAGGAGAATTTCAGACCAATATCCCTGATGAATACGGATGCCAAATTCTCAACACAAACCCAGCTAATAGACTCCAATAGTACATTAAAAGGATTATCCACCATGATCAGGTGGGATTTATCCCTGGGATGCAAGGGTGGTTCAACAGTCACAAATCAATCAATGTGATAGAACACATAAATAAGAGAAGAAACATGAACCACATGGTCCTCTCAATTGATATAGAAAAAGCATTTGACAAAATACAACATCCTTTCCTGATTAAAACTCTTCAGAGTATAGGGATAGAGGGAACATTCCTCAATTTCATAAAACCCATTTATGAAAAACCCACAGTGAGTATCATTCTCAATGGGGAAAAGCTGAGAACCTTTCACTTAAGATCAGGAGCACAACAAGGATGCCCACTCTTGCCACTATTGTTCAACGTACTACTAGAAGTCCTAGCAACAGCAATCAGAAAAAATAAATAAATAAATAAAATAAAAGGTATTCAAATTGGCAAAGAAGAAGTCAAACTCTCTTCACAAAGGACATGATACTTTATGTAGAAAACCCAAAAGACTCTACCTCCAAATTACTAGAACTCATACAGCAATTGAGTAATGTGGCAGGATACAAAATCAATGCACAGAAATCAATTGCTTTCTTATTAACCAAGAAGGGAAATTAGAGAATCAATTCCATTTACAATAGCACCAAAAACCATCAGATACCTTGAGATAAACATAACCAAAGATGTAAAAGAGCTATACTCTGGGAATTACAGAACACTCATGAAAGAAATTGAAGACAAAAAAGATGGAAAAACATTCCATGCTTATGGATCAGAAGAATAAATATTGTTAAAATGTCTATGCTGCACAGAGTAATCCATACTTTCAACGCCATTCCGATCAAAATACCATCAGTGTTTTTCAAAACGCTGGAACAAACAATCCTAAAATTTGTATGGAACCAGAAAAGACTTCAAATCACCAAAGAAATGTTGGAAAAAACAACAACAACAACAAACCTGGGACATTATGTTGCCTGATTTCAGCTTTATTACAAAGCTGTGATCACCAAGACAGCATGGTACTGGCATAAAAACAGACACATAGACCAATAGGACAGAATAGAGAGCCCAGATATGGACCCTCAATTTTATGGTCAAATAATCTTTGACAAAGCAGGAAAAAATATCCAACAAAGCAGGAAAAAATATCCAGTGGAAAAGACAGTCTCTTCAATAAATGGTGCTGGGAAAATTGGACAGCTTTATACAGAAGAATGAAACTTGACCATTCTCTTACACCATACACAAAGATAAACTCAAAATGGATGAAAGACCTCAACATGAGATGGGAATCTATCAAAATCTTAGAGGAGGACATAGGCAGTAACTTCTTCGACATCAGATATAGCAACTTCTTTTAAGACATGTCTCCAAAGGCAAGGGAAACAAAAGCAAAAATGAACTTTTGGGACTTCATCAAGATCAAAAGCTTCTGCACAGCAAAGGAAACAGTCAACAAAACAAAGAGGCAACCCACAGAATGGGAGAAGATATTTGCAAAGGACACTACAGACAAAGGGCTGATATCCAAGATCTATAAAGAACTTCTCAAACTCAACACCCAAAAAACAAATAATCAAGTCAAAAAATGGGCAGAAGACATGAACAGACACTTCTCAAAGAAGACATGCAAATGGCTAACAAACACATGAAAAAATGTTCATCATCATTAGCCATCAGGGAAACTCAAATCAAAACCACATTGAGATACCACCTTACACTAATTAGAATGGCAAAAACTGACAAGGCAAGAAACAACAAATGTTGGAGAGGTTGTAGAGAAAGGGGAACCCTCTTGCCCTGTTGGTGGGAATGTAAGTTCATGCAGCCAGTTCAGAAAACAGTGTGGAGGTTCCTCAAGAAATTAAGAATAGAGCTACCCTATGACCCAGCAATTGCAATACTGGGTATTTACCCCAAAGATACAGATGTAGTGAAAAGAAGGGCCATATCCACCCTAATGTTCATAGCAGAATGTCCACAATAGTCAAACTGTGGAAAGAGCTGAGATGCCCTTCGACAGATGAATAGATAAAGAAGATGTGGTCCATATATATAATGGACTATTACCCAGTCATCAGAAAGAATGAACACCCAACTTTTGCATGAACATGGATGGGACTAGAGAAGATTATGTTGAGTGAAATAAGTCAATATCATATCATTTCACTTACTTGTGGAACATAAGGAATAGCATGGAGCACATTAGGAGAAGGAAGGGAAAAATGAAGAGGGGGAAATCGGATGGCGAGATGAACCACGAGGGTCTATGGACTCCAAGAAACAAACTGAGAAGCAAACAAACAGAGGGTTTAAGAGGGGAGGGGGTAGGGGGATGGGTTAGCCCGGTGATGGGTATTAAGTAGGACACATATTGCATGGGGCACTGGGTGTTATGTGCAAACAATGAATCATGAAACACTACATCACATCTCATGCCAGTCAGAATGGCTAAAATTAACAAGTCAGGAAATGACAGATGCTGGTTAGGATATGGAGAAAGGGGAACCCTCCTTCACTGTTGGTGGGAATGTAAGCTGGTGCAGCCACTCTGGAAAAGAGCATGGAGGTTCCTCAAAACTTGAAAATAGAGCTACCCTATGACCCAGCAATCGCACTACTGGGTATTTACCCTAAAGATTCAAATGTAGTGATCCGAAGGGGCACGTGCACCCGAATGTTTATAGCAGCAATGTCCACCATAGCCAAACTATGGGAAGAACCTAGGTGTCCATCAACAGATGAATGGATAAAGAAGTGGTATACACACACACACACACACACACACACACACACACACACACACACACAGTGGAATACTATGCAGCCATCAAAAGAAATGAAATCTTGCCATTTGCAATGATGTGGATGGAACTAGAGGGTATTATGCTGAGCAAAGTAAGTCAATCAGAGAAAGACAATTATCATATGATCTCCCTGATATGAGGAAGTTGAGAGGCAAAGTAGGGGGTTTGGGGGGTAGGGAAGGAAAAAATGAAACAAGATGGGATCAGGAGGGAGACAAACCATAAGAGATTCTTAATCTTACAAAACAAACTGAGGGTTGCCAGGGGGAGGGGGGTAGGGAGAGGGTGGTTGGGTTATGGACATTGGGAAAGGTATGTGATATGGTGAGTGCTGTGAAGTGTGTAAACCTGGTGATTCACAGACCTGTACCTCTGGGGCTAATAATACATTATATGTTAATAAAAAATAAAAGATTTAAAAAACAAAAAAGAAAAAGAAACACTACATTAAAAACTAATAATGTACTGTATGGTGACTAACAATAAATAAATAAATAAATAAATAAATAAATATTGTTCAAATAGCTGGTGAGAAAATTATCCCTTTGGGTTATTTCTGTGACTGAAAGTGATAATGCTCACTGTAATGCATTCACATACTAGTCACAGCTGCCTACATGGGGCTAGACAGAAACTTTCCCCCCTGGGGAGCTCAGAAGGGCATCGTAAGTCACAGCTCCCTGCAAGATGTGCTGAGACCTTTATTGCAGCTGCATCACAGTTCTAGTCATTCCCTCTGCCCATCCTGTTTCTCTCCTCTGTTACAGGTGCTCTTCCCTGGGCCCTTCCCAGTAAACCTCCTGTACGCAGGTCTCCATCTCCCAGTTTGATGCAGGAACCCACCCTAAGACACCTGGCAACCCATGTGATACAGTTCTCTCAGCACTCTAGAAAGCATGTTTGCCTTGTATGAGCCTGGTAGGGTTCTGAAAAATTGCAGTTTCTGGCATTAAAAGGCAGACATGAAGAGTTACTAAGCATTTTGGCAAGAATCAACAAAAACATTTCATTAGTATTGACACTGCTGTCAGCATGTCAGGAATTTGCCTTTTAACATTTTGAAATTGAGCACTTTGGAAAAACTTTTGAGTGTCTTTGAGGGAACTAATAAATACAGAACAGTATCACACCCAGGAGATCACATATAAACTCACTGATAATAGTGTTCATCAACTTAGGAATTATAGGAAGACAACTGCTCAAATACTTTAGAGATTCTTCTTATAATACAAATGCCCTTATTTTCTGCATATTTATAAACCTCCTCTTATAATATGGCATACCATCTATAACATTAGTTAAAATGCTAGACATTTGGGACTTAGTTCTTATTATGGATGCATTACATTTACACACAAATGGAAATAATTTGGCTATGTCTTCCGGCTATTGCAGGATCCTATCAGCACAGCACCAAATGATTATAGCATCACAGCTCTTTTTCTGGATAGACCTCTCAGGGCAAGATCCCCTGGGAATGTTCTGGATGGCAAAGGAAGTAAGGGCTGTTTGCAGCCCCTGTGTCTTTGCCCAGGAAAACAAACAAATGTTCTGGATTCATCCACTACCTTATGAGACACCCCACTTCAACAGCCTCCCTCTTCCCCAATCTCTGATTCTACCACAGAAACACTTTTATGTATATTTATAACTTCCATGTAGCCTGTTCTAATTTTTCCCATTTTTCTCTTAGCTTTTAATATTATGGATCTTTGCTTTTCTTAGTGATATAGTACTTTTAGATTTCATATTAACTGAGGCTTTTTAATATTAAAATATCACCATATATGTAAATGTTATCCATGTTTTCTTAAAATATTTTAAAGTACATTTTCCTACTTTTCTAATTTTATCTTTTTATTAGTTTTCTACTAATTTTACCATGTATGTATCCTTTTTTTTACCTCATCTAGTTTACTTTCTTTCCTCTATACTTTTACTGTATCTTTTAACTCTCCCTCCTTTAAACATCAGTTAATTCTCAATTTTCTTCTTAGTGTTAATTTTTACTATAAGGCCAACTTAACTTTTAACCTTGTTATAAGTTTACCAATTTTTATTTGTTTTTGAAATAACCCACAAGGACCCAGGCTGTAGGAGCATGAATCCTGGAGGATTACATGAGGAAGAGCTAGAAGCACCTCCACCCTAGCTGTACTAGTGACACAAGACCACCCAGGCTGCTTCTGTCCCAGAACCTCTGGTTTCTCTAATCAGTGGCCCTCTCAAGTCAAAGAAGGTGTTTCCAGAGATTCAACCTCTGTATACTCAGAGTGCAAGCATCTATTCTGCTACCTTCTGGCTGAAAATGGCCATAAGAGATAGAAGAAACCACCCTACCAAAAAATTTTTAAGAAAAAGGAAATAATAACTCTATAAATACATTTCCTCTACTTTACCTTCATAGTTCTTAATTCAATCATTATCATATAGTTATGTGTGTCATTATTTACTTAAATCCTAGCTCTTGTGTTTCTCTTGATCACTGCTGAATGCCTAACCCAAGGTTTTGTACAAAGTACAATATCAAAAAAATACTATTAAATGTGTGAATGAATAAATGAATAAACCAAATGTCAAATATGCTGACTGGGCAGTAAATTAACTGATGGCTGTTTTTTTTTAAAGATTTTATTTATTTACTTGACAGAGAGAGAGATCACAAGTAGGCAGAGAGACAGACAGAGAGAGAGGGGGAGAAGCAGGCCCCCCACTGAGCAGAGAGCCCAACGCGGGACTCGATCCCAGGACCCTGGGATCACGACCCGAGCCGAAGGCAGAGGCCTAAACCACTGAGCCACCCAGGCACCCAACTGATGGCTTTCTTGCCTTTGAATTTTTTTTATTATAATTGCTGTCTTTTACTTGGCACAAGGACCTTAAACCAAAATGTTGTTGAAGTTAGTGACTGTGTAGATACAGTTATAGTGTAATGGCTTAAAGAATAAAAAGAAAGAAAGAAAGAAAGAAAGAAAGAAAGATTTGCTCTACAGTTTTTCTTCAAAAAATAATTTGTCCAAAATCATATGTAAAATAAACTGAATATTTGTATCCCCTCAAAATTTGTATGTTGAAATCTAACCTCCACTGTAATGGTATCAAGAAATAGGACCTTTCTGAAGTAATTAAGTCATGAGGGTCAAGTCCTCATGAATGGGATTAGTGACCTTATAAAAGCAGCTACAAGGAGCTCTCTAGTCCCTTTGCTATGTGAGGATACAGTACGAAACTAGCAGTCTGCAATCTGGAAAATGATCTCACCAGAATCTGACCACATCCTTATCTCAGACTTCCAACTTCCTTTGTTCATAAGCCACCCAACCCATGGTATATCTGTTATAAAAGTTTGAACTAAGACAGATTTTTCACAATATTATCCTGGTTTGGTAAGTGTTTGCTTCCTAAGCAAAATTTGGGGTCTCTTTTCATTTCTCTTGTTACATTTTTTTATCTCTATTTTTTATATTAAATGCTTAGATAATCAGACATTTAATATTTTTAAATTGTTCTATTCACTTTTACACTTATAACCTGCAACCATAATATTAGATAATTTGAGAGTGCTATGTCATTTATTTTGACATCACTTCAGATCAAACTTCTAATTAATGAAAAGCAGAGATCCTCATTATACCCTGTAATTCATTTTAACTCAGAACAAATTTGGGATTTATTTCAGTACATATTCAACTTAAACACCTGAATGTCTCTTTATTAGGAATGAATGCCAGCACACTGTTACACAGTATATTTATATTTTCTTACATTAAATCTTCATTATTAGATATAGGGGAATATCTATATTAACTCCCTTTGGGGGAAATGTAAATAATGTATGCTATATTTTACTTTCTTGGAATCATGGTTCATTAAGAATGCAATATTTAATGAAGAAAAAGTTTAAAAGATATTTGCCCCACAAAGAAATTGAGAGTTTCTCTTTACACAAGGTATTCAAAATAATAGCCTATTTATGCAAAATCTTAAACACAGATCATTCTCAATATTTATTGTTAAATTCCAACATAAATAATGTCTATAATATAACTGACATATAGTCCCTTGCTTCAAAAAGATAGTGCTCTTAAAATTTAAGATAAACATATGGTAAAAAAAGAAGCTGTTTATGTTTAGAAAGCTTTGCATCTACAAGTTTGGGCCTGGGGTCCTACACACATTTCTTTCAATTATACTGATTATATACACTCTTGATTATACTGATCAGTGGCCACCCTGGTTTGGTTAACTCAATAATCAATACTGGCCATAAACTAGAAAGTCTTGTGATTTCAGGGAAATGATTATATTCTGTGGATGCTAGAAGGAGATGGGGTAATTTTCAAGGAGTTTCTCAAATACAGGAAGTTCAAATAGAACTTCTCATGGCTTTTCACAATTTCTACTTTAAGTTCTGTTTTCAAAAGCTGAAGAACAACATGACTTGGGTAGAATTTTGCAATGAAAATTTTTCTGTTTGGGATAGCAAAAAACCTCTGTGTGTAGTCACAAAAATACTAGTAGCCACTATTTTCTTGTGTTCTTCGTTTTCAGGATAGGAATTGAAAGGGAAATGAAAAAGAAAGCATGGGCTAAAAAGCCTAGAAGGAAATGATGATGACAATTCACAAGTTGATATCTACCTAAATTATCATCTTTGGTATAACATTACATAAACTACTTCTGGCCCTCATTGATTTAGAATAAGTATCTTGTAACAATTTTTACTAATTTATACTTTAAAATATTACTTATGACTCCTAAAATATATTTTAATAGGATATACAGTTAAAACACCAATATTTATGCCAAAGGCAATATCATCATAATATTAAATAAATGAACTCATACTTCCCCAAATTATCAAATAACTGGAAAATGCACACTCTAATCTTATCTATGTAGTGTCTAAGAAAAATCACATTAAAAGGAGTTAAACAGACAAGAAAGACTTTATTCAAGTATACTGCAATAGAGGTCAAGACTATCGCAGTAGGGGAGAGAGATTAAAACCTACTCCTCTAAAATAAAAGGTGGGACAGTCTTGAAGTACTGGGGTGAGCAAGTAAAAAAAAGCACCAAAGGATGTTTTGTAGGGAGGCTGTCAATGTGATTGGGCCATTTATGTATGCTAATTGATTAGAGAAGTTAGACTCCTACCCTCCCACAGAGACTTGGAGATAGGGGCTCTGTCTTTCTTATGATTACTTTTCAAAGGATGGCTCCCTGACAAAGACATTTCTGGGCTCTAAAACTGGCAAGAGACTGGAAGATTTGTATCTCAAAGAAACAAAAAATTCACAATTCCAAGTTTAAAGTAAATGTTCTAAGAAAGGGAGGTCAGGATCTGATAGGAGGAAAACCTGGCTCAAGTTCAGTCAAGCTGAAGGTAACATTAAGGCCATGACATAAAGAGGACTGTGGCAAAACAAGGTGCAAAGTACAATGATACAGGAAGTGGATGCTGGTGTAAAGCAAAGAAAATCTGTGGATACTTCATATTAAAATGATGGGGTCCTTTTGCAATTCTCTTAGTAACAATTCAGTAATTCTTTGTAGTGATTTCTAAAAGGTGGTTCTGGCAAAACTACTGAAAGAAAGGCAGCTGGAGATCAAACTTGACCATTTATAAGTTGTAGCAGTCAAGATTCAGAGAAACAAAAAGTAGAAGGTAAATATTAAGGTATTTATTGCAAGAAACTGATTTACAGGATTTGGTGGGACTGACTAGGTAATGGAAATTTATAGTACGGACTATTAGGGAGGGCAGGCTGGAAACTCTAAGGCATGAGCTGAAGCTCCTATACACAAGCAGAATTTCTTCTTTGTCCTAAAAACCTCAGGTCTGCTCATAAGGGCTTTCAATTTATTGAAACAGACCACCATGATTATCTAGGATAATCTCCCCTACAATTGATTATGAATGTTAATCACATCTACAAATGAATGTTGTACCTTAACACCTAAATGATTATTTGAGTAACTAGGGACTATAGCCTAGCCAAGTTGACATAATAAACAGACTATGAGGTCATAAGTTTGGATTCAGGCAATATCAGAGAGACATAACAAAAAAACTAATACCACCAGTTCAAACGAAATAGATGGTCATAAGGGTCCAACAAGGTATATGTATAATTTTAATCAATTAATTTTAGAATTTGAGAGCATATATGCCACATGGTTCTCATTGATTCCGGGGCTTTATTCCCTAGAAGAATATATATATATATATATATAAAACATTGTACATATGTATAATACACTATTGTTAATATTTTCTTAATAATACATATTATAATTTTTGAAAATATGTTTATTGTACAAGCTATAGAATAATGTAAATGCTCAGCATTTTATGTTCTAATCTACATGTTAACTACAAAAAACTGTAGTATGATATTTAAATCAAAATTTGTTATGGGGCACCTGGGTAGCTCAGCTGGTTAAGCATCTGACTCTTGATTTCAGCTCAGGTCATCATCTCAGGTTTGTGAGCTCAAGCCCCACATGAGGTTCCGTGCTGGGTGTGGAGCCTGCTTAAGATTCTCTTTCTCCCTCTCCCTCTGCCCCACTGCCTCCTTCTCTTAAAAAAAAAAAAAAAAAAAAAAAAAAAAAAAATTAAAAAAAAGAAAAATTATTAGCCACTAAGTCATCATTAAAAAAAATGATACCCACTTTTCACTTTAGAACAGCAATCAAAATTATTGAACATTTTCTAAGTGAATTAAATATATATTTAAATATTCATTATCTCATAACAATAAATTCCTTTAACACCATTTCTTAATCATATTACAATTTTTTCATCAGCTTGACTAAAATATGACCATTTTCATGATTCTGTATTTTGTTTTGCAGGTGATTTTGCAGTATAACTTTTAAGATTTTGAGATGTAAAAATACGGTTAAGTTGAGATTCTCTCTTAGTTTTACATATGTTTTTTAACCCACTGAGCCACCCAGGTGCCCCTACATATGTTTGTTAAATGTAAAGAAGAGTTCTTTCTTTCAGTCTCTATTACTCCAGTATAATTCCCAAGACTCATAAACACATGAGCAGCACTGACACAAGTGTTAACTGGTGGTAACTGTTAGCTGTTAACAAGAAAACCACTAGTTACTTAATCAACTGCTCTTAGCATGTAAGAATTGTTATCCTATATCTCCTGGCCTTCACTGCCTGCTTTAGAGTTCTTATCTAACACATTACAAAAATGAATATTTTGTAAGTTAGGTTTCAGTGGATCCTATTCTTTCCTATTCTTGCCTAGATGTGAAAATTGTAATTTGCCATGAGCTAATGTTAAAATAGTTACATTTCTGATAAACAGAATTGGCACTTCTGTTAAGTGTTGCTTCTAGCAAGCTTCTTGCACTTCATATTTCACTTCTATTTTATGTCCTTTAGTCCAGAGCATTGTAAACCCCCCAGATGTGCATGAGGGAGGAGGAGAGGGGTGTGGAAAGAAACACACACACACACATACACACACAATTCCACACATACTTAAGTGAATAGGTTCCTGTGACTCTAAAGATAGGGTAAGGAAAGAATAGGTTCCTGTAAGACAGAAGCAAACAGTCACATGAAGGGGATGACAGCAATAGCTGTAAAGCTGAGGTAGCATTCATTCTGACACTAACTCATTGGAAAGTTGCCAGTGAAAACTAAGAAATTCATCTGAATCACTTTAAACCTCTCAGAGGAAATGTGCTATAAAAATTCAAGACAGTGTTGCCATTATTAAAGCTATTATTGCTAACATTTCTCATTATGAATACAAAGTCAGGAGTGGGATAAAAGGCTGGTAAAGAAACCAGACAGATAATAGGGAGGAAGGCTGACAATTATTCACCTAGGTAATGAATTTGGTAATGTCTAAACTATATAGTACAATGGATCTTTTAAAATCTATACTAGATTGTGAAAAGAAACAATTTTAAATATAAATGTAGGCATTAAAAGAAATGACTATCTCCAAGGCCTAGATGCTAAGCCTAACTCTCATAACATGTGTGCTATACAACTGTATAAATCAGCATGTGCTGCCATAATAGGATACCACAGACTAGGTAATTTAAACAACAAAAATTTATGCTTATAGTTCTGGACACTGGTAAGTCCAAGATCAAGATGCCAGCAGGGCCTATGTAGTTCTGAGACATCTTCTCTTGGCTTATGGGTCTCACCATCTACCTATGTGTTTATATGATCTCTCCTTTGTGAGCACTCAAGGAAAAAGAAAGCAAGCTCTCTAGTGTCTCTTCTTTTTTAAAAATTAATTAATTTTGGGGAGAGACAAGATGGTGGAAGAGTAACAGACTGAAATGACATCATATCAGGAGTTCAGTTAGATAAGTGTCAAACCATTCTGAACCCCTACAAACTCAAAAGGAGATAAAAGAGAAGAAGAGCAGCAATTATAGGAAAAGAAAATTGACAACTTTCTGAAAGGTAGGATGTGCGGAGAAGTGAATCCAAAGCAACAGGAAGATAGACCAAGGGGGGGAGGTGCCGGCTCCCAGCAAGCGGCAGAACAGTGGAGCACAAAATCAGAACTTTTAGAAGTCTGCTCCACTGAGGGATATCACTCCAGAGACTAAGCAGGAGTGGAGCCCTCACAAGGACAGTGTAGGTTCAGGTCCCGTGGGATCACAGAAAGATCGGGGGTGTCTGAGTGTGGCAGAGCTGCCACATATTGGAGCGGGGAAGCTGACTACAGAGACAGAGAGAGCCAAAGAGTGAACTTTCAGATCGGGGATATCTTAAACCATGATCCAGGGCACAGTCAGGCCACTGCTCTTTGAGCAGGGACTCTGCAAGTGGCAGATCCAGAGAGACTCACCTTCCATCTTTGGAAGAGGAGCAGCATGGCAGGAATCCACTAGGTTTGGAGACTCCAAATGGGGCTGTGCACCAGAGATAGAAGCACTCGGTCACAGGCCAAGTGAGCTCAGAGTGCAGCCGGAGACTAGGGAAACAGGAATGATTGACTGCTTATCTCTGAGGGCACACTGAGGAGTGGGGCCCTGAGGTCCCAGCTCTCCAGGTCACAGATTAGGAGGCTGCCATTTTCATTCCCGTCCTCCAAAGCAGTATGGGAAGTGTTCAGGGAGCAAAAGCTCTGAGAGCAAACCCGAGCGGATTACTTAGCATGACCCCTGGCAATTCTGGTGCATTTCTGCCTCTGGCAAAGACATCTGAGAACCACTGCAACAGGACCCTCCCCCAGAAGATCAGCAACAATATCCAGCCAAGACCAAGCTAATGGATAAAGTAGAATAGTGAAATTTCAGACCAAGGGGAAAGCGATGCATAGAATTCATTGCTTTTTCCCCATGATCCTTCAGTCTTGCAAAGTTAAATTTATTTTATTTTATTTTTTTCTTATTCTATTTTTTTAACTTTTCCTCTTTCATCTTTTAACATTTTTTACTTTTAAAAATGGAAATATATACCCTGCTTTTAAGACAAATGGTGGCAGTGAGGAGGGCAGACAAGGATCTTAAAAAATTGTTTAAGCTTCTGCTGCTGTTTCTCAACTATCTTCCACTCAAAATAATCCTTAGGTCAAAGTGACATATTTTGGGGTGGCAATTCTAATCCCCTACAAAAACTTAATTATGGCTTCTTCCAAGAGGAGGAAAGAAGGGACTTCCTGGATGCACTTCTGTCAAAAACTAGAAACAAAGAGGCCTGGACTCTTGCCCTTAAGTCACAGTGGCCCTTAACATTAACGAGTTTATCTTAACAATACCTTTCTTTAAAAAAAATCTTTTTAAACCTGCATTGTTATAGTCATATTCTATCCCTTCATTGTATATAACCTTGTTTTTTGTATATGTACAGGTTTTTCTTTTCTAAAAAAATTTTGGGATACAATTTCTTCTAATACATCAAAATATACCTTAATCTAGCACATGGCTTTGTTCTCATCTCTAGCCTCAGCACATTCCCACCTGTTTTTTTTTTCTTTTTCCAACAAACTTGTCTTATCAATTCCTTTTTTAGACTTTTTTAAAATTTTAATCTTTACAATCATACTCCATCCCTTCATCATGTTTACCTTTATTTTTGTATATATATAAGAGTTCCTTTCTTTAAAATTTTGGGAGGTAGTTTCGTCTACAAAACCAAAATACACCCAGAATCAAGTGAGTGGCTCTGTTCTATTCACCAGTCTAATATATATATATCTGTGTGGTGTGTGCATGTGTGTGTATGTATGTGTGTGTGGGTATATATATATATATATATATATATATATATATATATATGTTTTTTTTTTCCCCTTCATTCTTCTCTCCCCAGTTTTTGATCTCTTCTGACTTGGTTAGTGTACATTTTTCTGGGGTCTTTGCCACCCTTTTAGTATTTTATTCTCTCTTTCACATATTCTTATCTGGATAAAATGACAAGGCAGGAAAAACCACAAAAAAAAAAAAAAAGAGGCAGTACTGATGGCAAGGGACCTAATCAATATGAACATTGAGAATATGTCAGAACTAGAGTACAGAACAATGATTCCCAAGGTGCTAGCTGGGCTCAAAAAAGGCATGGAAGATATTAGAGAAACACTGTCTGGAGAAATAAAAGCCCTTTCTGGAAAAATAAAAGAACTAAAATATAACCAAGTTGAATCAAAAAAGCTATTAATGAGGTGCAATAAAAAATGGAGGCTCTTACTGTTAGGATAAATGAGGCAGAAAGAGAATTAGTGATATAGAAGACCAACTGATGGAGAATAAAGAATCTGAGCAAAAGAGAGACAAAAACTACTGGACCATGAGGGGAGAATTTGAGACAAAAGTGATACCATAAGATGAAACAATATTAGAATAATTGGGATTCCAGAAGAAAAAGAAAGAGAGTGAGGGGCAGAAGGTATACTGGAGTGAATTATAGTGGAGAATTTCCCTAATATGGCAAAGGGAACAAGCATCAAAATCCAGGAGACACAGAGAACCCCCCTCAAAATCAGTAAAAATAGGTTCACACCCCATCATCTAATAATAAAACTTAAAAGTCTTAGTGACAAAGAGAAAATCCTGAAAGCAGCTCAAGACAAGGAGCCTGTAACATAAAATGGTAAAAATATAAGATTGGCAGCAGACTCATCCACAGAGACCTGGCAAGCCAAAAAGAATTGGCGTGATATATTCAGAGCACTAAATGAAAAAAATATGCAGCCAAGAATACTATATCCAGCTAGGCTATCACTGAAAATAGAATGAGAGATAAAAAGCTTCCAGGACAAACAGAAATTTAAAAAATTTGCAAACACCAAACCAGCTCTACAGGAAATACTGAAAGGGTCCTCTAAGCAAAGAGAGAGCCTAAAAGTTGTAGATCAGAAAGGAAAGAGACAATATACAGTAATAGTCACCGAACAAGGCAATACAATGGCACTAAATTCATATCTTTCAATAGTTACCCTCAATGTAAATGGGCTAAATGCCCCAATCAAAAGACACAGGGTATCAGAACAGATAAAAAACCAAAACCCATCAATATGCTGCCTACAAGAAATTCATTTTAGACCCAAAGACACCTCCAGATGTAGGGTAAGGGAGTGAAAAACAATTTACCATGATAATGGACACCAAAAGAAAGCTGGGGTGGCAATCCTTATATCAGATAAATTAGATTTCTAAGCCAAAGACTATAATAAGAGATGAGGAGGGACACAATATCATATTTAAAGGGTCTGTTCAACAAGAATATCTAACAATTTTAAATATCTATGCCCCTAACATTGGAGCAGCCAACTATATAAACCAATTAATAACAAAATCAAAGAAACATACCAACATTAATACAATAATGGTAGGGGCCTTTAACACCCCCCTCACTGAAATGGACAGAACATCCAAGCAAAAGATCAATAAGGAAATAAAGGGCTTAAATGACACACTGGACCAGATGGACATCACAGATATATTCAGAACATTCCATCCGAAAACAACTGAATACACATTCTTCTCTAGTGCACATGGAACATTGTCTAGGATAGAATCACATCCTGGGTCAAAAATCAGGTTTCAACTGATACCAAAAGATTGGGATCATTCCCTGCATATTTTCAGACCACAGTTCTCTGAAGCTAGAACTCAGTCACAAGAGGAAAGTTGTAAAGAACTCAAATACATGGAGGCTAAAGAGCATCCTACTAAACAATGAATGGGTGAACCAGGAAAGTAAAGAAGAATTTAAAAAATTCATGGAAACAAGTGAAAATGAAAACACAGCTGTTCAAAATCTGTGGGACACAGCAAAAGTGGTCCTGAGAGGAAATTATATAGCAACACAAGCCTTTCTTAAGAAACAAGAAAGTTCTCAGGGACACAACTTAACCCTACACCTAAAAAGGAGCTGGAGAAAGAACAGCAAAGAAAGCATAAACCCAGCAGAGGAAGAGAAATTATAAAGATTGGAGCAGAAATCAATGAAACAGAAACCAAAAGAACAGTAGAACAGATCAACAAAACTAGGAGCTGGTTCTTTGAAAGAATTAATAAGATTGATAAGCCCCTGGCCAGATTTATTGAAAAGAAAAGAGAAAGGACCCAAATTAATAAAATCATGAATGAAAGAGGAAAGATCACAACCAACACCAAAGAAATACAAACAATTATAAGAACATATCATAAGCAACTATACGCCAGCAAATTTGACAATCTATAAGAAATGGATGCATTTCTAAAGGCATATAAACTACCAAAACTGAACCAGAAGAAATGGAAAACCTGAATAGACCCATAACCAGTAAGGAGATTGAAGTGTCATCAAAAATCTCTCAACAAACAAGAGCCCAGGGCCAGATGCTTCCCAGGGAAATTCTCCCAAACATTTAAAGAAGAATTAATACCTATTCTCCTATAACTGTTCCAAAAAATAGAAATGGAAGGAAAACTTCCAAACTCATTTTATGAGGCCAGCATTACCTTGATCCCAAAACCAGTCAAAGATCCCATCAAAAAAGAGAATTACAGAGCAATATCCTTGATGAACACCGATGCGAAAATTCTCACCGAAGTACTAGCCAATAGGATCCAACAGTACATTAAAAGGATGATCCACCATGACCAAGTGGGATTTATTCCTGGGCTACAAGTTTGGTTCAACATCTGCAAATCAATGTGATATAATACATTAATAAAAGAAAGAACAAGAACCATATAATGCTCTAAACAGATGCTGGAAAAGCATTGAAAAAGTACAGCATCCTTTCTTGATCAAAAGTCTTCACAGTTTTGGGATAGAGGGTACATACATCAATATCATCAAAGCCATCTATGCAAAACCCACAGCGAATATCATCCTCGATGGAAAAAAGCTGAGAGCTCTTCCTCTAAGGTCAGGAACATGGTAAGGATGTCCACTATCACCAATGCTATATAACATAGTACTAGAAGTCATAGCCTCAGCAATCAGACAACAAAAAGAAATAAAAGGCACCCATATCGGCAAAGAAGAAGTCAAACTCTCACTCTTTGCAGATGATATGATACTTCATGTGGAAAACCCAAAAGACTCCACTCCAAAATTGCTAGAACTCAGACAGGAATTCAGTAAAGTGGCAGAATATAAAATCAATTCACAGAAGTCAGTTGCATTTCTATACACCAACAACAAGACAGAAGAAAGAAATTAAGGAGTCAATTCCATTTACAATGGCACCCCAAACCATAAGATACCTAGGACTAAACCTAATCAAAGAGGCAAAGAATCTATACTCAGAAAACTATAAAGTACTCATGAAAGAAATTGAGGAAGACACAAAGAAATGGAGAAATGTTCCATGCTCATGGATTGGAAGAACAAATATTGTGAAAATGTCTATGCTACTAAAGCAATCTACACATTTAATGCAATGCCTATCAAAACACCATCCATTTTTTTTTCAAAGAAATGGAACAAATAACTCTAAAATTTATATGGAACCAGAAAAGACCCTGAGTAGCCAGAGGAATGATGAAAGAGAAAGCCAAAGTTGGTGGCATCACAATTCCAGAATTCAAGCTCTATTACAAAGCTCTATTACAAGCTCTATTACATCATCAAGACAGTATGGTACTGGCACAAAAATAGACACAGATCAATGGAACAGAATAGAGAGCCCAGAAATAGACCCTCAGCTCTACGGTCAACTAATCAACAAAGCAGGAAAGAATGTCCAATGAAAAAAGACAGTCTCTTCCACAAATGGTATTGGGAAAACTGGACAGCCACATGCAGAAGAATGAAACTGGACCATTTCATTATACCACACACAAAAATAGACTCAAAATGGATTAAAGACCTCAATGTGGAAATGGATCCATCAAAATCCTGAGGAGAACACAGGCAGCAACCTCTTCGACCTCAGCTGCAGCAACTTCTTCCTAGGATCATTGCCAAAGGCAAGGGAAGCAAGAGCAAAAATGAACTATTGGGACTTCAACAAGATCAAAAGCTTTTGCACAACAAAGGAAACAGGCAACAAAACCAAAAGACAACTGGCAGAATGGGAGAAGATATTCACAAATGACATATCAGATAAAGGGCTAGTATCCAAAATCTATAAAGAACTTACCAAACTCAACACCCAAAGAACAAATAATCCAATCAAGAAATGGGCAGAGGACATGAACAGACATTTCTGCAAAGAAGACATCCAGATGGCCAACAGACACATGAAAAATTGTTCCACATCACTCGGCATCAGGGACATACAAATCAAAACCACAATGAGATACCACTTCACACCAGTCAGAATGGCGAAAATTAAATCAGGGAATGACAGATGCTGGCGAGGATGCGGAGAAAGGGGAACCATCCTACACTGTTGGTGGGAATGCAAGCTGGTACAGACACCCTGGAAAACAGCATGGAGGTTCCTCAAAAAGTTAAAAATAGAGCTACTTTACAACCCAGGAATTGCACTACTGGGTATTTACCCTAAAGATACAAATGTACTGATCCGAAGGGGCACGTGCACGCAAATATTTATAGCAGCAATGTCCACAATAGCCAAACTACGGAAAGAACCTAGATGTCCATCAACAGATGAATGGATAAAGGAGAAGTGGTATATATATTCAATGGAATACTATGCAGCCATCAAAAGAAATGAAATCTTGCCATTTGCAATGACATGGATGGAACCAGAGCGTATTACGCTGAGCGAAATAATCAATTGGAGAAAGACAATTATCATATGATCTCCCTGATATGAGGAATTTAAGAGGTAGAATGGAGGGTTTGGGGGGTAGGGAATGAAAAAATGAAACAAGATGGGATCAGGAGGGAGACAAACCATAAGAGACTCTTAATCTTACAAAACAAAGTGAGGGTTCCTGTGAGAGGGGGTTGTGGAGAGGGTGGTTGGGTCATGCACTTTGGGGAGGGTATGTGATATGGTGAGTGCTGTGAAGTGTGTAAGCCTGACTATTCACAGACCTGTACCTCTGAGGCAAATATTACATTACATGTTAATAAAAATAATTAATAAAAAATTAATTTTTAAATGAAGTATATGTGACACACAATGTTACATTACTTTCAGGTGTACAACATAGTGATTCAACAACTCTATTACACTATGCTCACAACTATAGCTATTCTGTCACCGTATAACTATTATAATCCATTGACTGTCCTGCCTATGCTGTACCTTCCAACCTGTGATTTATTCATTCCATAACTGGAAGTCTGTACCTGTACTCCCTGCCTTCACCTCTTTTTGCTCATCCCCTACACTCTCCTCTCTGGCAACTACCAGTTTTTTCACTATCTGTGGGTCTGTTTCTGCTTTTTTTTCTTTGTTCATTTGTTTTAATTTTTTAGATTTTACCTGTAAGTGAAATCATATGATATTGGTCTTTCTCTGTCTGACTTATTTCACTTAGCATAGTACTAAGTCCATTCACATTGTTCCAAATGGCAATGTCTCGTTCTTATTTATGGGTTGAGTAATATACCTATGTGTGTGCGTGTTTACACACACACATGTATACACTACATCTTCTGTATCCATTCAACTATCAATGGACACTTAGGTTGCTTGCATATTATAATATAATGCTGCAATAAACATAGGGGTGCATGTGTCTTTTCAAATTAGTGTTTTCATTTTCTTTGGGTAAATACTCAGTAGTGGAATAACTGAAACATGTGGTATTTCTATTTTTAATTTTTTGAGGAACTTCCATACTGTTTCCACAGTGGTTGCACCAATTTACATTCCCACCAACAATGTATGAGGGTTCCCTTTCCTCTATATCCTCACCAACATTTGTCATTTCTTATCTTTTGGATATTAGCCATTCTGACTAGTGTGATTTAATAGCCTACTGTGGTCTTGATTTATATTTCTTATCTTTAGTGATGTTGAGCATCTTTTCATGTGTCTGTTGGTAATCTGTGTGTCTTCTCTGGAAAAATGACTATTCAGATCTTCTATGCATTTTTAAATTAGATTATTTGGGGATTTTTGGTGTTGAGTTGTATAAGTTCTTTATATATTTTGGTTATCAATCCCTTAATAGTTATATCATTTGCAAATATTTTCTCCCATTCAATAAGTTGCCTTTTTGTTTTGTTAATAGTTTCCTTCACTGTGTAAAACTTTTTTTTTTATTTTGCTGTTGTCCCAATACTTTATTATCGCTTTTGTTTCCCTTGCCTGAGGAGACATATCTAGAAAAATGTTGCAAAGGCCAATGACAAAGTTATGATTGCAAAAAGAAATGTCTTACTACCTATGTTTTCTCCTAAAAGTTTTATAGCTTCAGGTCTCACATTTAGAGCTTTGATCCACTTGGGGTTTATTTTTGGGCATGGTGTAAGAAAGTGATTCTGTTTCATTCTTTTACAGGTAGCTATCCAGACTATCTTTTCCCCATTGTATACTCCTATCTACCTTGTCATGGATTAACTGACCATATAATTATGGGTTTACTCTGGGCTCTCTATTCTGTTCCATTGATCTATGTGTCTATTTTTGTGCCAGTACCACACTGTTTTGATTACTATAGCTTTGTAATATATCTTGAAATCCAGGATTGCAATACCTCCAGCTTTATTTCTTGTTCTCAAGATTTCTTTAGCTATTGAGGGTCTTTTGGTGTGTCACAAAAATTTTAGGATTATTTGTTATAGTACTGTGAAAAATATTATTGGTATTCTGACAGGGATTGCACTGAATATAGATTGCTTTGGGTAGTATAGCTATTTTAATAATATTAATTCTTCCAATTTATGAGAATGGAATATCTTTCCATTTTTTGTGTCACCATCAATTTCTTTTATCAGTGTTTGAGTTTTCAGGGCAAAGGTTTTTTAACTCTTTGGTTAAGTTTATTCCTTGATATTTACTCTTTCATGACAATTGTAAATAGAATTTTTTCTTAATTTCTTCTACTATTTCATTATTAACATATGGAAATAGCTCTGTATATTAATTTTGTATCCTGCAATTTTACTGAATTCATTTATTATTTCTAATAGTTTCTGGTATCTCTTCTTATGAGGGCACTTACCCCATCATAAAGGCCCTACATTCATAACCCTGATCTAATTATCTCCCAAAGGCCCCATCTCTACTATCAGAGTGGGGCTTAGGCCTTCAATATATGAATTTGAGAGGGATACAAACAGTCCATATACAGCTTCCAGATCAAAAACATCACTAATAATCAGGAAAATACAAAACAAAAACCATAATGAGTTATCACTTCAAACCTGTCAGAAGGGCTAATAAAATAAAAAAACACAAGAAGCAACAAGTGTTTGCAAGGATGTGGAGAAAAAGGAACCCTCATGCACTGTTGGTGGGAATGTAAATTGAAGCAGTCACTGTGGATATGGTATGTAGGCTCCTCAAAAAACTAAAAATTACCATATGATCCAGTAATTCCACTAATGGGTATTTACTCAAAATAAACAATGACACTAATTTAAAAAGACATATTCACTTTTTTCTAAATTTTTTTTTATTTCTTTTCAGCATAACAGAATTCATTGTTTTTGCACCACACCCAGTGCTCCATGCAATACATGCCCTCCTTAATACCCTCCACCTGGCTCCCCCAACCTCCCACCCCCCGCCCCTTCAAAACCCTCAGCTTGTTTTTCAGAGTCCATAGTCTCTCATGGTTCACCTCCCCTTCCAATTTCCCTCAACTCCCTTCTCCTCTCCATCTCCCCATGTCCAAAATGTTATTTGTTATGCTCCACAAATAAGTGAAACCATATGATACTTGACTCTCTCTGCTTGACTTATTTCGCTCAGCATAATCTCTTCCAGTCCTGTCCATGTTGCTACAAAAGTTGGGTATTCATCCTTTCTGATGGAGGCATAATACTCCATAGTGTATATGGACCCTACCTTCCTTATCCATTCGTCCATTGAAGGGCATCTTGGTTCTTTCCACAGTTTGGCGACCGTGGTCATTGCTGCTATAAACATTGGGGCTCTTCTTTTCACTACATCTGTATCTTTGGGGTAAATACCCAGTAGTGCAATTGCAGGGTCATAGGGAAGCTCTATTTTTAATTTCTTAAGGAATCTCCACACTGTTCTCCAAAGTGGCTGCACCAACTTGTATTCCCACCAACAGTGTAACAGGGTTCCCCATTCTCCACATCCTCTCCAACACATGCTGTTTCCTGTCTTGCTAATTTTGATCATTCTAACTGGTGTAAGGTGGTATCTCAATGTGGTTTTAATTTGAATCTCCCTGATGGCTAGTGATGATGAACATTTTTTCATGTGTCTGATAGCCATTTGTATGTCTTCATTGGAGAAGTGTCTGTTCATATCTTCTGCCCATTTTTTGATATGATTATCTGTTTTGTGTGTGTTAAGTTTGAGGAAATATACAGTGGAAAAAAGTCTCTTCTAAATGGTGCTGGGAAAATTGGACAGCTATATGTAGAAGAATGAAGCTCGACCATTCACTTACACCATACACAAAGATAAACTCGAAATGGATAAAAGACCTCAATGTGAGACAGGGATCCATCAGAATCTGAGAGGAGTAACCTCTTTGATATCAGCCAGAGCAACTTTCTTTCAAGATATGTCTCCAAAGGCAAAGGAAACAAAGCAAAAATGAACTTTTGGGACTTCATCAAGATCAAAAGCTTCTGCACAGCCAAGGAAACAGTCAACAAAACAAAGAGGCAACCCACAGAATGGGAGAAGATATTTGCAAATGACAGTACAAACGAGAGATTGATATCCAGGATCTATAAAGACATATTCACTTTTATGTTTATTGCAGAATTATCTACAATAGCAAAGATATGAAAGTTATCCAAGTGTCCAACAATAGATGAATGGATAAAGATGTGGTAAATATATACAATGGAATATTACTCAACCATAAAAAAGAATGAGAACTTGCCATTTGCAACAACGTACATGGATATACAGGATATAATGATAAATGAAGTAAGCAAAACAGAGAACCACAAATACCATATGATTTTACTCATGTGGAATTTTAGAAAACAAAACAAATGAACAACGGAAAAAGAGACAAGAAAGACTCTTAAATACAGAGAACAAACTGGTGGTTTCCAGGGGGAAGGTAGGTGGGGAGGTAGAAATATGTGAAGCCGATAAAGGAGGGCACATGTTGTGATGAGCACTGGGTGTTATGTGCAGCTAATGAATCGCTGAACATTATATCAAAAACTAATGATGTGGGGAGGAGTCAAGATGGCAGAGAAGTAGCAGGCTGAGACTACTTCAGGTAGCGGGAGATCAGCTAGATAGCTTATCTAAATATTGCAGACACCTACAGATCCAACGGGAGATCGAAGAGAAGAACAGCAACTCTAGAAACAGAAAATCAACCACTTTCTGAAAGGTAGGACTGGCGGAGAAGTGAATCCAAAGCGACGGGAAGATAAACCGCGGGGGGAGGGACCGGCTCCCGGCAAGCGGCGGAGCAGCGGAGCACAAAATCAGGACTTTTAAAAGTCAGTTCCGCTGAGGGACATCGCTCCAGAGGCTTAACCGGGGTGAAGCCCACGCGGACTCAGCGTGGCCTCAGGTCCCGCAGGGTCACAAAAGGATCGGGGACGTCTGAGTGTCGCAGAGCTTACAGGTATTAGAACGGGGAAGCCGGCTACAGAGACAGAGCCGAGGGGTAAGCTCTAAGCTCGGGGTTACCTTGAACCGGTCGCAGGCTCGGTCAGCTCGGAGCGCGGCCGGATGCCAGGGTGATGGGAGTAATTGGGCGCTGTTCTCTGAGGGCGCACTGAGGAGTGGGGCCTCGGGCTCTCGGCACCTCCGGGCCGGAGACTGGAAGGCCGCCATCTTCATTCCCGCCCTCCGGAACTCTACGGAAAGTGCTCAGGGAACAAAAGATCCGGAAAGCAAACCCGAGCAGATTACTCAGACAGCCCCAGGTAAGGGCGGTACAACTCCGCCTGGGGCAAAGACACTTGAGAATCACTACAACAGGCCCCTCCCCCAGAAGATGAACAAGAAGCCCAGCCAGGACCAAGTTCACCTACCAAGGAGTGCAGTTCCAATACCAAGGAGAGCCACGGAATTCCAAAGGAGGAGAAAGCAAAGCACGGAAATCATGGCTTTCTCCCCATGATTCTTTAGTCTTGCAGTTAATTTAATTTTTAATTATTTTTTCTTTTTCAATATTTTTTTCTTCTTCTGCTAAATTTTTTTTAACTTTTACCCTTTTCTTTTTTAACGTTTTTTAACTAGTTTATCTAATATATATATATTTTTTCCTTTTATA
>NW_019154111.1:26747486-26824097 GCF_002288905.1 Enhydra lutris kenyoni
AAAAAAAAAACAAACTAATGATGTACTATAGTTTGGCTAACTGAACATAATAAAAAAAATACACCTATTATGATGAGTACCAAATAATGTACAGAACTGTTGAATCATTATACTGTATACCTGAAATTAATATAACCCTATATTAATGTTAATTATACTTCAATAAAAAATTAAAATATGTTAATTATACTTCAATAAAAAATTAAAATAAAGAAAAGTAAAATAAAAAATAAAGAAAAGGTAACACTTTGAAAAAGGTACTTTACTCTGAGTACATATGCAAATACAGTATTTAAAAATAAAGAGACAATCCTATGTATCTGTCTACTCTACCTCACTATAAATCACAGGATTTCATAGATATTCTTTTTACTATCAAAAAAAGCTGTTCATGGGGTGCCTGGGTGGCTCAGTGGGTTAAAGCCTCTGCCTTCGGCTCAGGTCATGATCCCAGGGTCCTGGGATCCAGCCCCGTTTCGGGCTCTCTGCTCACCGGCGAGCCTGCTTCCTCCTCTGTCTCTGCCTGCCTCTCTGCCCACTTGCGATCTCTATCAAATAAATAAATAAAATCTTAAAAAAAAAACTGTTCTTATATAAAAGTCAAGAACTCAAATGTTTTATTATTTCATTTTGAACATGCATTTGAGGATACTTTAATAGCAAAAAAAGTATTTAGAGGAAAATAAGATATTTAAAGGAAAATTAACTATTTTATAAGTACAAACACATACATGATGTCAATATGAAGACAGGAAAGACTAATAGGAAACATCTTCACACTGAAAGCAATTAAGTTACCAGGTTTATCCACGTAAAAATCCTAGTTCAATAGCTTCTCAGAGTTTACTTATCAGTTCATCAGGCCCAGCTTTTTCCAAATAATTAGATAGCAAACAAAAGACATCTAAAGAGAGGGAAAAAATATCATTGGTAGCTGAGGACTCTGGTTTTTTTTTTCTTTTTTCTTTTCATTTAAAAAAGAGGGGCACCTGGGTGGCTCAGTTGGTTAGGCAACTGCCTTCAGCGGGGGTCGTGATCCTGGAGTCCTAGGATCGAGTCCCACAGTCAGGCTTCCAGCTCCATGGGGAGTCTGCTTCTCCCTCTGACCTCCCCTCTCATGCTGTCTCACTCTGTCTCTCTCTCAAATAAATAAAATCTTTTAAAAAATAAATAAATAAAAATAAAAACGAAATTTAATGTTCAATGATTCATTACTTTGCATCACTAATTGTGAGCATGTGCTCATTGCATCACGTGCCCTCTTCAATGCCCATCACCCAGTTACTCCATCCCCCCACACACCTCCTTTTCCACAGCCCTCAGTTGGTTTCCCAGAGTCAAGAGTCTCTCATAGTTTGTCTCCAGAGGGGACTATGTTTTTAGTTTACAATTTGGAGAGTTTAAATCACCAACTTGCCCATTCAAAACATTTCTTTCTTTCCCTAGGAAAACATTTTCTGGTTACAAAACAAAAGCTACATTATCACTCACCCACAATAAATTTCTCTTTCTAGATCATTTTACATTCAAGAATGTACTTGCTCATCAAGGCACATCTTGAAGAGCCTTGTCATAAATAGTAAGAAAGGCAATGAATCAAGTGAAAAGAGAACAGGCATTTCAATCATATGGGGCTAGACACAAATTCTACTTCAACCATTTACTACATTGGAGACCTTGGGTAAATAAATAATCTTTCTTCTTATGATAGAATACTTGCACTGATTATTACTTCATTGTATTTTCTAACACCACAGAAATACAAAGAAAGGATCATGAGAGATGGATATAAACAATTATATGCGAACAAATTGGCTAATCTAGAAAAAATTAATAAATTCCTAGAAATATACAACTGATCAAGACTGAGCCAACAAGAAACAGAAAATCTGAACAGGTCAAAAATAAATAAGGATTTTTAATCAGTAATCAAAAACATCTCAAGAAGCTAAAGTCCAGGAGCAGACGGATTCACTGGTGATTTTACCAAACATTTAAGAATAATATCAATCTTTCCCAAACTCCTCTAAAACACTGAAAAGGAGAGAACATTTACAAACTCCTTTACCAGACTAACAGTATCCCGATACCAAAGCCAAGAGGAACACTACAAACAAAGAAAATTACAAGCCAATATTCCTCATGAACACAGATGTAAAAATTCTCAACAAAATACCAGCAAACCAAATTCAACAATGCATTAAAAGGACCATATATCATGATCAAGTGGGATTTATCCCTGGGATGCAAGGACAGTTCAACATATACAAATCAACCAAACACATTAACAAAGTAAAAGATAATAATCTTATGATCATCTCAAGAAATGCAGAAAAAGCATTTGACAAAATTGAACATCCTTTCTTGATAAAGAATTCTCAACAATTTAATTATGCAAGGACTGTATCTCAACCAAATAAAGACCATATACATATGACAAGCCTACAGTTGGCATAATATCAATCCTAAAAAGCTGAAATCTTTTACCAAGAACAGGAACAAAACAAGGATGTCCAACTCTTGCTATTCAGCCTAGTACCAGAAGTCCTATCCAGAGCAATTAGAGAAGAAATAGAAATAAAGGCATTCAAATCAGAAAGGAGGAAGTAAAATTGTCTGTGTTTGCAGATGACATGAATACACACACACACACACACACACACACACACAAATTTTTTAAATACACACACACCCCTCCAAAAAGACTCTATCTACTAAGAACGGTTAAAACTAGTAAATGAATTCAGTAAACATGCACAATCAACATAATCAGCTGAATTTTTATATACTAACAACAAACTATCCAAAAAAGAAATTAAGAAAACAATCCCATTTATAATAGCACCAAAAACAATAAAATATTTAGGAATCAATTTAGCCAAGGAGGTAAAGTATCTTTATACTGGAGACTATAAAACACTGGTTAAAAAAGTTGAAGAGGACACAAATAAATTGAAAGATATCCTGTATTCAAACAATGGAAGAAAACTATTAAAATGTCCATACTACCTAAAGTGATCTACAGATTTAATAAAATCTCTATCAAGATTTCACTGGCATTTTTCAAAAAATAGAAAAATAATCCTAAAATACATTTGGAACCACAAAACACTTCAAATAGCCAAAGCAATCTTGAGAAAAAAGAATAAAGCTGGGGGCATCACACTTCCTGATTTCAAACTATACTACAAAACTATGGTAATCAAAATAGTATGATATCAGCATACTTTAACAGGTATAAAGACCAACAGAATAGAACTGAGAGCTCAGAAATAAACCTACACATTACACAGCCAATCTTTGACAGAGGTGCCAAAAATACATAATGGGAACAGGATAATCTCTTCAATAAATGATGTTAGGAAAACTGGATATCCACATATCCAGCAAAAAGAATGTTAATTGAATCCATCTTACACCATACATAAAAATTAACTCAAAATGTATTAAACTTAATGTAAGACCTGAAACTGTTAAACATAAGGAAAAAGCTTTTTGAGATTGGACTCTGCAATGATTTATTGGCTATGACACCAAAAATTACAGGCAAAAAGAGCATAAGTAAACACATGGGACTACATCAAATTTAAAGCTGCTGCACAGCAAAGGAAACAATTAACAAAATGAAAAGGGAACCTACAGGGTGGAAAAAAATACCGGCTAATCATATGTCAAATAAGGGGTTACTAACCAAAATATATAAAGAACATGCAGAACTCCATAGCAAACAAATAACCTGATTTTTTAATGTACAAAAAACCTAATAGACATTTTCCCAAAGAAGACATACAAATAGTCAACAGGTGTTTGAAAAGGTGTTCACCATCACTAATCATCAAAAAAATTCAAATCAAAACCATAATGAGAAGGGAGTTGGGGGAAATTGGAAGGGGAGGTGAACAATGAGAGACTATGGACTCTGAAAAACAATCTGAAGGGTTTGAAGAGGTGGGGGCGGTGGGAGGTTGGGGGAACCAGGTGGTGGGTATTAGAGAGGGCACAGATTGCATGGAGCACTGGGTGTGGTACAAAAACAAGGAATACTGTTATGCTGAAAATAAATTTAAAAAAATGATTAAAAAAAAAACATAATGAGAAATCACCTCACACCTGTTAGGTTGGCTATTTATCAAAAAGACAAGTATTGGTGAGACTGTGGAGAAAAAGGAACTCTTGTGTACTGCTGGTGGGAATATAAACTGGTACAGCCATTATGGAAAACAATAAGGTGGGTCCTCAAAAAATTAAAAACAGAGCTGAGGGAAATTGGAAGGGGAGGTGAACCATGAGAGACTATGGACTCTGAAAAACAATCTGAGGGTTTTGAAGGGGCGGGGGTGGGAGATTGGGGGATCCAGATGGTGGGTATTGTAGAGGGCACGGATTGCATGGAGCACTGGGTGTGGTGCAAAAATAATGAATACTGTTACGCTGAAAAAAAAAAAAAGAAAAAAGAAAAAAAAAACAGAGCTATCAGAAGATCTAGCAATCCCACTTCCAGATATATATTCAAAGGATATAAAATCACTATCACAACAAGATTTCTACACTCCCATATTCACTGCAGCATTATTCATAGTAACCAAGATGTGTAGACAACCTAAATGTCCATTGATAAGTGGATAAAAAAAATGCCAGTACCATATATATAACAGGTAATATAGCAGTATAAAATATATGTACCTACATATATTTATAATGGAATATTATTCAGCCATAAAAAATAAGAAAATCTTGACATTTGTGACAACTTGAATGGATCTTCAGGACATTATGTAAGTGAAATAAAATAAGTCAGATAAAGACAAATATTGTAATTCTTACTTATATGTGGAATCTTTTAAAAAAAAATCATACAGGGAATAGACTGGTGGTTGCCAGAGCTGGGAATAGGTGGGTAGTGGGTGAAATGACTAAAGAAGGTCAACTGATACAAACTTCCAGTTATAAAATAAATAATTCATTAGATGGTATGTAGAACGTGGTTAATAACACTGTACTGTATATTTGAAAGTTACTAAGAGAGTAAATCTTAAAAATTCTCATCACAAGAAAAAAAGTTACAACTATGTGTGATGAAGGATGTTAACTAGACTTATTATAATAACTATTTTACAATACATACAAATATTTAATCATTATGTTCTACACCTGAAACTAATAAATGTTACAGGTCAATTATATCTCAAAAAAAAAAGAAGCAAACCCTATCATTTGTGACTACATGGATGAAACTAGAGAATGTTATGCTAAGTGAAATAAGACAGAGAAAAACAAATACTACATGATCTCATCTCATTTACATGTGGAATCTTAAAAAAAAAAAAATTCAACTCATAGTAATAGAGAGTAGAATAGAAGTTACCAGAGGCTTGGGGTAGAAGTAGGGGAAAGGGGAGATAATGGACCCAGGATACAAATTTCCAGTTACAAGATGAGTAAGATCTGGAAATCTAACATATAGTGAACATAGTTAATAATAATGTATTGTATACTTGAAATTTGCTAAGTCAGTCTCAATTATTCTCACTAAACACATACACAAAAGGTAACTGTATGAGGTGATAGATATGTTTATCAGAGTGATTGTGGGATCATTTCACAATGTATATTAAAACATCATGCTATACAACATACATACTATAATTTATATTCATCAGTAATACCGCAAGCTGGAAAAATACATAACATTAAAACTTATTCCATTATATTACTGTTTTTTTTTTAAAGTATGTAAGTTCTAAATACTAAACATGTCAAACCATGCACTTCTTCTCCTCTGAATAGTTGCACATACTGTGCCCCTGCTAACAGTCTCCTCTCCTTTCCCATCTCCCTGACCTATCTCCATTGTTAACATCTCATTTTAGACATTGTGTCCTCTGGGGCACCTGTGTGACCTCCATGTCTGGGCTCATTCATCCTTCTATCTGTTTTTACTTCCTTGTACTTCTCCTTCTTAACCAACTGCAACTACTATTTAGGTAATGACTTAATTATTTCTGCATATCTCCACTAGATTGTAAACTCTATGCTTTGTCATCCTACTAGGTACTTAATAAATATTTGCTAACAAATGAAAAAATTATTTCACACTTCAGGATGTCTCTTTGAAACCATCAAAATACAGATTTTCTACTGATGCACTTAGTTTGCAACCTTCTCTCTCCTTTATTCTCCTTTATTCTCCTTTGTGTAAATAATCTATCTAATTTCTTGCTTATTATTTCATTGAATTGCCTAACTTTTTTCAAATATGTTGTTTCACAACATCTTATCCTTTTTAAATCTTGACATTGACTATTAGAGGGCCAGGAAAAATTATGATAATCAATAATGAGGATTTTCAGAGGGATGGATCACCTGGATTGTGAGTGGAAATTCAACTCCTATTATTCATGCCCAAAATAACCTATCTGACCCAGGCTTCATAAGATAGAAAAATCAGTCCCAAGGAATTATTTGGGTGGTTAGTTCTATTAGATCAGTTGTTTGGACAAAGAACTGTTTGGCAATAAACAGTCTGACAGACTTAAAATTTTAATAAAGTAACTGGATGTTCTAGAAATAAGGGACATGAAAGTTAGTCCTCATTTAACAGACTCAGAAAAATTAAGTCAGACTAAATAAAACTAAGTAGACTAATGGCAAAGGTAGACTTCAGGACTTAATGACATTTAACTCATTTTTCTTTCTATATCAACATTATATTAAAGGTTACATTAGTTGTAATGATTCAGTCCTCCCTATCAAGTCCCTCATCCAACTGCTTCTTTCATATTTCTATTATAATGGATTTATATCAATATAAATTCCTCTGTGGCAAAAAACATACTCAATTTTGTTCCTCAGTCGCTAGCCATATAGGCACACAATAACCTCTTAGATCATGAAAGAATAAGAGAATTCCATCAATAAATCTCTCTTTTACCTATCCATTCCCCCATCCAACCAGGTATAGGCAAGTCTTCTTATCATGGGAGACATAAAAAGAATTTACTCAGGAATCTATTCTTCTTAAAAGAAAACTGATCTTACAGATACTCCTATTCATTTCATTTTTCAGCACCCATCCCTAGTGTGAACAACTACCCTCAACACCACAACCACTTGCCAAATCAAGGAGCCATCCTCTTTTTCATCAGACCCAAACAACCTGAGCACTTTTCAGGGTCACTATTATCTCAATGAAAATTTGGTTTATAATACACCAAATTTCATGTTAGATAGATAGACACATATTGCATTTAAATTTGTCAGGATGTTGAACACCTGAAACTAATGTAACATTTTGTGTCAACTCAAATTAAAAAAAAAAATAAGATTTATAGGAGCCATGTGGGCATTTGTACAATTTGTTTTGTGTACTTAATTAAAACTGCCCATACTAGCCTAGCAAATAGCCTAGCCTATCGCAAATAAGAATGCAATATTCAGTCCTATTAATTTTTGGATTTTGATATATTCATTATTATTCCCAGGTTTGTGTTCTCTGCAAATTTAATGGGGATGTCATAAATGTCTTATTAAAGTAATTAAAGATAATGTTGAACAAAAAGAAACCTTATTTTATGTTCCATAAACTTTCAAGGATAGGTACTAGTCACCAAGGATAGGAGGCAGAATTTATCTATATCACTGATCAAAGATAGTGATTTTTGAAAACCTGCCTTGTCTACAAAGAATATGCTTCTTTACTGCAGGTTGATTAAAATTTCTTATTACTCTATATGTTATAATATAATTCTACATTATTCAAAGTTCAACATTGTTTTCAATCACATCTGCAATAAAATATATACACCCCACACTTCCTTCAAAAACAGCACATGGAAATTCTGAAGAGCTGCCTGCATACCTGAAGTTGAAGATTTCCACACCTTCTGAATCTGAGTCCTCAAAATATCAAAATTCTCAAGGCAATCTCCCTGCTAAATCAGAGATTACCAAAACAGGGCTGAATATATACTAATTTCAGAATATCAGCAGTGTTTTTTGTTTTTGTTTTCTCCTCTGAAAAATCTTTATTACATCTTTAATGTGTATTAAGCACTGTTCGCACTCAGAATATATAAAAATTTTTAAAAACATATCTCCTGTCTTCAAGGTTATCTCAATGTCCTTAGAAATAAGGAGACATGTGAATAAACAAATGTACAAGGTAAAAAATTGTCAATTGCCCCAGAAATACCAAAAAAGGATTTATAGAGACAGCACCACTTTGGTCAAGTTCTAAATAATAATAGCACCAAGACAGGTAAGACATACTGTGCTTATCTCAATAAATTCCTGTAATACTATGTGTGGTGCTATTATTATCCTAATAATAATAACTTTGAAAATTAAAAATTTAGTAACAGCATGGTCAATTAACATTAACCTATTGCTAGTAAACAATAGAGCTGAGACTTGAACCCAGCATTTTCTGACTCTAGAGTTGATATTCTTAACTATTGTACCATCAATTATATTTCAAATGACACACAGGATCTAGGAGAGGGAAACTTAGGGAAAGAAATCTAAAGAGAGAGAGAAACATTTGGGAAACTGCAAGAGGTTAGAATAGCTATAATAATTTCTAGAGCAAAAGTAGGGGAACAATGAGAAATGAGACCACAGAAGTAGTCAGAAAGTCCAATATGACTGGGCTTCATTGCATGCAATAACTTTCTCCTTTAGACCCTACCTGGTAACAATTCACCAAAGGGGCCAATTGATTAAAGGAAATGAGAAAGAGCAAAAAAAAAAAAAAAAAAAAAAAAAAAAAAAAAAAAAAAAAAAAAAAACCAAACTAAAAATAATGTCAGATTTATGGTTTGAGCTCTGGTGGATAGTAGTATCCTTAACAACATGAAATAGAAAAAGGGAAGGAGTTTTTGTAGTAAAGAGAAGGAAGCTGATGTGCCCAGTGCATTTAGTGTCTGTGAGACATCCAGGGGCAGTCCCCACGAGGCAGAAAATATGTGGGTTAGAGAGAGGCTGTGTTCAGGCATGGGGATAACTCCCTAGGTTCTAGATGTGACTCACCTACTTACAGATTGAATACATGCAAGTGGTTTAAAACCAAGCTTTCAAGAAGAATGTCCACCGTGAGAAGACAGGCAAGAACAGGGATCTGAAATATACCACTACTTAGAAGAAAGTAAAATAGTAGTTTAAAATCCCCTTTTATGAGCTTCACAGTCTTTGTGTACCTTCTCCTTATATTACCATTGGCACAAATCTACAATTGTTGACAGCTTATTTGAATAATGGCTTATCCTCAATGAGATAAGCCACTGGGAGCAGAACTTTTGCTGTTTTAGTTCATTTACTAATCATGACATCAGCACACGGTAGGTTCTCAATACTGAATGAAAACCAGGTAAAGAAAGGTAAAACTCATCGGAAATGTGGAAAGAGAGACAGGAGAGAGTGCTGTCAAGGGATTCCAAGGTTTCATGAATAGAGCATACAATAAGAAAAGAAATTAATCTTTGAAAACTATTTGGCATCCTCACAATAACATAAGAAGGAGCACTGTCACAAGGGAGCAGAAAGTCCTAAAGGGCGTTAAACTAGATAAAACTGAAAAAGAACTGAATAGGGGCACCTGAGTGGCTCAGTGGGTTAAGCCTCTGCCTTCGACCCAGGTCATGAGCTCAGGGTCCTGGCATCGAACCCCACATCGGGAATCTCTGCTCAGCAGGGAGCCTGCTCACCCCCCTCTCTCTCTGCCTGCCTCTCTGCCTGCCTCTCTGCCTATTTGTGATTTCTGTCTGTCAAATAAATAAAATCTTTTAAAAAAGAAAAAGAATGGAATAAAATAAGGGAGAATTAAAATAAAACTAAAATTACAACTCAAGATCAATATTTCTATTGGAAGCAATAAATGGAAGAATAGGCACTATAAAAAACTGAAACTGAAGTATACAGGTAAACATAAGAAACTTCATTAAAAATATAAAGGAAAAAGAAAGGCATCAATGTTATGCAATAAAAAAGAAAAAGAAAAAATGTTATGCAAATACTAGGATTAAAAAAGTACATTCAACATAATAATTATAGCTATTTCTTAAAACAATCAAAACAAAATATCAAAATTACAATTGATGAAACTTTCCTGAATTGAAAAACATGAATACGCAAATACATGTGACTCCCTATTTCTAAATAAAATCAGAAGTACTCTACACACAGATACTCCTGGTAAATTCCTGAATTACAAATATAAACAAAAATCCTCTCATAATCCAGATATTTCCTTCAAGTATAACTGTAAAAAAAATTCTTAAAGTGAACATAATGAAAAATACATAAATTAATAATGATAAACTGTACCTAATCACTATAGTATCAACTAGACATGCAGTGAGAGCAGTGGAGGTAAAGAGGATTTCAGATGGAACTTCAAAAAGTTTAATAAAATTCTTCATCTCACTCTCAGGGGACTTCACAGATCCCATTTCATTCTTGACTCTGATAACTTTAAAGAAACCTCCTCCTGGGGTGCCTGGGTGGCTCAGTAGGTTAAAGCCTCTGCCTTCAGCTCAGGTCATGATCTCAGGGTCATGGGATCAAGCCCCACATCAGGCTCTCTGCTCAGTGGGGAGCCTGCCCCCTCCCCAACGCCTGCCTCTCTGCCTACTTGTGAGCTCTCTTGGTCAAATAAATAAATAAATCTTTAAAAAAAAAAAAAAGAAAAAAGAAAGAAAAAGAAACCGCCTCCCAATCAATTCCCAAAAGCAGAAACTACACAGTTTGACTATAAGCCACTAAAGCTTAAAACCTGTTTATTAATGTTCAATGGAGAAAAATTAAAACTTGGTAACTGAAAATACTTTAACACCCTCCTGAATAACCATTAGTTCAAAGAAAAACTATGATCAGAGAGAATTTGAAAAATACTAAGAATGAGGCCATCATATGAAAACCTATGACTGATTTCCAGACCCGATTTCAAACATAAATTTAAAGGTTTAAATGCCTTTTCAATGTTTCTTATAATATTAAAAATTGGAGGGGTGCCTGGGTGGCTCAGTAGGTTAAAGCCTCTGCCTTTGGCTCAGGTCATGATCCCAGGGTCCTGGGATCCAGCCCCGCCATCGGGCTCTCTGCTCAGCAGGGAGCCTGCTTCCTCCTCTCTCTCTCTGACTGCCTCTCTGCCTACTTGTAATCTCTGTCTGTCAAATAAATAAATAAAATCTTTTAAAAAATAAGTAAATAAAATAAAAATTGGAAACAACATAGCAATAAGGTAATATTTATTACTCAAATATTAAAAGTCATATATTTTAATCTTTTTAAAAATGGGATAGAAAAAAGTTCCAGCATAACATTAGGTAAAAAATGTATCCCAAACGAGGTATATTACTACATATGGTTAAATGAAAGGTGATAAGCAATAATAACTTCCCTGAAAACTTGGGAAGACATAGAAATTAAAGGAATAGAATAATAATGGCATAAACACAAGTGATAAAAGCAAAATTTGAAGAACAAATATATTTTCTATACATTAAACCATCTTTTAAAAATAGTTCAAATCTTGGGGCGCCTGGGTGGCTCAGTGGGTTAAAGCCTCTGCCTTCGGCTCAGGTCGTGATCCCAGAGTCCTGGGATGGAGCCCCACATGGGGCTCTCTGCTCAGTGGGGAGCCTGCTTCCCCCCCTCTCTCTGCCTGCCTCTCTGCCTACAGACAGATCTCTGTCTGTCAAATAAATAAATAAAATCTTTAAAAAAAAATAGTTCAGATCAGACTGATGCATAGTTTAAATGTCTTACCCTCAATACAATTTTCAAAGTAAGTATATCAAATTTTTAGTACTCAATGTGTTGATATTATTTTCTTTCCAATATGCTAAAATTAATCTACTATGGTTGTGACTAATCTTAGGAAAAATCATACATCTAATTTCTATTTAGTCGTAACATGGTCAAATGGTTTGATCTCCATGTACATTTTATATTCTAAAGATAAATATTAAGAACAAAACTGACAACGGGTAGGCCATATTAGGTGATATCTCATTGTAACTATCTCTTTAAAAACTTATGCATGAGACAAAAGTGAAAGTTAATAGTGATACACGAGTAAAAAGAGAAATTGGATTTTCTAATGAAATAGAATTCTGCAGTTCAAAGCACTTGTGATAATTATTTCACTTTAACCTAATAGAAAGCCTTTGGCAGCTGGTAAATTAGATATGAAAATTAGTGCTATTCAATGAAGAATCCAGAATTCATAATAACACTGGCTTTTAAAGTATATACCAAGCACTGAATACTAAGGTCAATGTCAGCTTTTATCCATTCAAAGCTGAAAGCTAAATCAGTTTTATTAGAGATCTATACCAATAGCATACATTGTACCTGATCAGGATTTTCAGTATTTATTTTCTCTTCAGTGGGTAAGAGCATCATTACTGAAAAGTATATTAAGGTATAATAAGGCATACATAAAATAAAAGATGATTACAGAGTACTGTGAAAGTTCAAAATTTACAATCCTTTTCAGGAGTATATGTAGATTTTAGCGACCACAGCAGATAAATGTTACTTCTCAACTATTTGCATAAAACATCACAAAGACTCAGCCTATGAAGAAAGGCTTCAGAAATGAATTTTTTTTATTCACTGGCATTATCTCTTCTTTTCCAGCTTTTCTTTTCCAGCTATTAAAAGAAATTTCCTCAAAAGAACTCACAAGAAAAGGACCACAACATATCTATAGTAGTATAAAATAATATAGTATAAAATTCACTACTAAAACTGATTTCTTCTCCCTTCTAGTATGATAGGCAGAATAACAGTCACACAAAGAGCATATCTAACTATGAATATGTGAAGTTATACAGTAAAGGGGAATTGAAGTTGCAGATGGAATTAAGGTTGCTAATCAACTAACCTCAAGATGGAGATATTATCCTGGATTGGGCCCAGTATCGTCACAGGGGTCCTTATAAGTGAAACAGAGAGGCAGGAAGGTCAGAGTTAGGCATTTGAAGATGCTGCGCTGTTGACTTTAAAGATGGATTGGGAGCATGAGCCAAGGACTATAAGAAGCCTCCAGAAACTGAAAAGGCCATGAAAAAATTTACTGCTACAGCCTACAGAGGGAACTCTGTTCCCACCATCATCTTGATTTTTTAGCCCAGTAAGATAGCCCAGTGAGATAATACATTTGTGTTGTTTAAACACACTTTGCAAGAGGAAGCAAAGTAAGGATCATACTGAAGGAGGGAACTAATAAAAATCCTAAAGAAAGTAACTCCAGAAGGAAAGTTTCCTTTCCAAATGGAAACCATGAGAAAAGAATGAATGTTTCTTAGAGTTATGACTATTTTGGAAAATTAGTAAGTTTATAATTTTATGTGAGAAATCAAGTAGTATAAAAACATATTTTAAAAGAAAAAGCATCTGTCTATGCATTGTCAAAGGGCTTATCTAAGGTTAAACTTCACATTCAGGGTCCCAGTTACAGATAAATGGATTTCAATAAAATTTTAAGGTACTTTAGATTTAATTGTTACTCTGAATGTTTTAAAATTTTATGATTTTGTAGGTTTCTATATGAAAATGTTCTATTTCTACTTTACCTCTACATTTTTGTCTTCTCCAATAGCTTCTCTTATGCCCTTACTCCCATATTTTCACTCCAAAACTCCACACCCACATCTTCTGAGACTTTACACCAATAAATTTTTCTCTCACACACTTTTGGACTTCCCTTTCATACTTCCTGCTCATGTTTTCCTGATCCTGTATGAAACTAAGAACCATGTTTGATGCCAGAGCGGAGGCAATCAACCAAAAAACAAAAAACAAATTTTGGCACATTTAAAGAGAAACAACTTCTTAAAAATGCATGATCAGAGATAATGCCAAGTGTTGGTGAAGTTGTTGAGCAACTGCAGCTCTCCTTGAAGTGGAGATATTAATTGGTGGAAATAGTAATTACTAAAATCACCTCAGCAAATTGTTTAGAAATATGTTTGTGAGCTATGAAGGAGAAAAAAACACCTAGAATCATGAAAACACCTCTGTCACTGGCCCTTGATATAGATGAGAGAACCTGCTAACCACCACTAACAACTCAGCTTTCTAGAAACTGTTCATAAAACAAGGGGCATTGCTGCTTCCATGGCCCAGATATAGCTACTGCTTCTAACACTATCTCACCAGTCCTAAACAATGCCCCATAAAAGACTAGATTACCTAAGCACAGGAAGGAGTTTTAGAAGTCAAATAACCAAAAGGCAACTAAATGTCCCATATATCTCCTACGACATCTTAAATATAATTCATCACAGCCAACTTTCTACCTCAGAAATTTCTTCTTCATATTCTTATGTATCTTCATAGAATCAATACTTATAAGCCACATACCTATGGCTCCCATTGTGCTTCTGACTTGGCTATTGTGTGTAGAAACTTGGCACTTCAAGCAAGTTTCAATGTGTGTTCTTTTTCAGATCAAATATTGCTGTCTATAAAAGAAAAAACAACAACAAAAAGTTCCCTGCCCCCCCCCACCAACCAGATGAGCATTCCCACAGATTTATGCAGGCCCTCTATAGAAGCAAAAAAAAGGCTTTTCCTCCATAAAAAGTCTTGGCCACTCATACAAATATCTAGGGGATGTGAATTTCCTTTCAGTTACAAACAGAGATCACCTGCACTTCAGTTCTTGCTGGAGACCTCAAGTCATGACTAACCTGCTATCTGACTATTTTCCAAAGCTAGGCTGAAATAGCTAATATTTAAGAAAGATATTCGGAAGGGTAGAGAAATATTTATTCTTTGGATTCTTCAGACTTTATCCTTATATTAAACTACCTATCCAGAACAAGTACTCTGACCTCCTAAAGAACTGCTTTTAATTAGACAAAACTGATTTTAAAATAATAATAATAATAATGGAAAGTTTTTTGTTATAATTATTAAATTTATTCCATGCCCCTTTGTAAAATTTCTCATGATAAAATTTTCACAGAATTTCCAGGAATAAAGGTTGTTTCCTGTTATAAAATTTATGCTTGTTACCATAACACAATGAAAATTATGCAACCCATTTATTCTACTTACCTAGTTTTGCACTCAGCTTCATTGTTACTCATGGTTGTGCTGGTGTTTTTATCTCCTGCTTTACCTCTAGTTCTTAGTTATGAGTTTTAACTTTTTTTTATCATTTAATCAAAAGTATTTACTGCAATAAAGCCAGCACTCTTCTAGGTATTATGAATACAACAGGAAAGAAATAATAGACTAACATCCCTGCCATGGCAGAATTTACATTCTCGTAGGGGGAAAGATTGGAAATAAATATGTAACATATATATGATTTGGAAAGATAAAGACAGAAAAGATGAATGAACATACAAGAACTGAACAAATTTTAAACATAGTGGTCAACTGAAAAGTAACAATGGAAAAAGGACAGTGTGTCAGGAAAGGAAAGATCAAGAGGTGGAGAGGGGGAAAAAAGTAAGGAGGGCCAGATCACATGAAGTCCTTTCCTCTGAGATGGGAAACCAAGGAGGGTTTTATAAAAAAAATAATAATAATAATTTTTAAAAAAAACAATATGGTGAGACTTGAGTTGTAAGCAAACAGATCTGGCTACTGTGTTGAAAACAATCAGCAGCATATGGAGAGATCAGTTAGATGGCTACAGCAAATCAACTGTGGCTTAGATAAATTGAAGTTGGATAAAATAAAAAATAATTGATGAAAAATTTCAGGACATGTAAGACTTGGAGAGAAGAGAAAATATCAGAGAACCAGAATGGTATAAGATTTCTCTACAACACTGATGTCAGAAGAAAATGAAGATTTACTTCAAAATTCTCGGGGAATTTTTTTCAAACTAAACCCAACCCAAAAGAAGAATTAAACATATTTTTAATATGGTAGAACTACCTTGCAACTACCTCTTGGAGAATGTGCTTTAGCAAAAAGGGAAAGAAAACCTAGAAAGTAGAGAACATAGGATTCAGGAAATGCTGGGAGAGCGGGAAAGAAAACCTACAGCTTGACAGCAGTGCAGCACAACAGGCCCAGAAAGTGACAAGTCCAAATTCAAGCAGGAAGAAGAAAATCTCTGTCAGGTTCACAGGAAAATACAGATTTGACAAAGAGATGATATGATAAATGATATAATGAAGTATATGGAAAATAAGAATACATGTGTAAATAATTAGGCAAATAAAAATAAGGCAATTACATAGTGCAACTTTACTATACTTTTTAACCCAACAAACAGTATTTTCATTGTCATAATGATGTCATTGATTTAACTCAAAGGAATGAAAGAACTACATTAAGAGGATACAGTAAGGGAGGTGTAAGTCCAAGGAGGTTAAACATGCAAGTCATAAAAAGTTGTCACTATATAGAAACTTAAAAGGGCACCAAATAACACAATAGTAAAAATAATATACAGAAAAACATGACAAACACAGGAAGAAAGAGCTAAAAGCTGTTAAACCTGAAAACTGAAACAGGATGGAATTAAAGGAATATAGTATTTTTCATTACAATTACTTTTGGTATTATTTTTTAGAAGATTTTATTTATTTCTTTGACAGAGAGAGAAAGAGATCACAAGTAGGCAGAGAGGCAGGCAGAGAGAAGAGGGGGAAGGAGGCTCCCTGCTGAGACAAAAGCCCAATGCGGGGCTAAATCCCAAGACCCTGAGATCATGACCTAAGCCAAAGGCAGAGGCTTAATCCACTGAACCACCAAGGCACCCCTGGTATTATTTTTTAAAGAAATATGTGAATCCATAATTTAATAAAATTTAATTTTTAAAATTAAAACAGAAATATCATATGATCCAATTATTCTACTACTGATTATTTATCCAAAGAAAATTAAAACACTAATTTGAAAAGATACATGCACCCCCTAGGTTTACTGCAGCATTATTTACAGTAGCCAAGATATGAAAGCAACCCAAGTGTCCAATCATAGAAGTACAAATAAAGAAGATGTGGTGTACACACATGCATGTGCACGCACACACACACACAGAAATATTAGTCATAAAAAAGGATATGATCTTGCCATTTGTGATAACAGACCTAGAGGGTATGATGATAAGTGAAATAAGACAGAGAAAGACAAATACCAAATGATTTCACTTACATGTGGAATCTAAAAAACAAAACAGATGAATAAACAAAAAGCAGAAACAGACTTGTGAATACCAGAGGGGAGGAGAGTGGGAAGTGGGCAAATGGGTGAAGGGGAGTAGGAGATATAAGCCTCTAGTATTGGAATGAATAAATGACACGGAATAAAAGTATAGCATAAGGAATATAGTCAATGGTATTTTAATTGTCGTATGGTGACAGATGATAGCTCCACTTGTGGTGAGCATAGCATAACATATACACTTGTCAAATAACTATGTTGTGCACCTGAAACTAATGTAACATTGTGAGTCAACTATACTTCAATAAAAAAAATTAAGTGTTTATGTGTACATACACATACACACACAAAAGTGTACACTCATAAGTATGCAACTTAACAGGGCTATTAACATAATTGTTGAAACTTGAGGGAGGGGAATACCATCATTTTCCCCATACATATAGTATAAACTGAACAAATGGGCTTAATTCAGATTGTCTCCTGGTAGCCACCTCTTCACATGAAAAGAATAGCTTTCCTACACTAAAACCTGTAAGTTATTTCTCATCTCCATATGAATTTCTATTACCCACTATGAAATATTGAAAATGGGTGATTATTATAGAAATGCTACATAACTTTCTCCTATCCAGCAGTGTTTAGAAATTTCAGAATGATTTTCGAAAAAGGATATTACGGGGGGGGGGTGGAGAGGGGGGTTATGGACATTGGGGAGGGTATGTGCTATGGTGAGTGCTGTGAAGTGTGTAAACCTGGCAATTCACAGACCTGTACCCCTGGGGATAGAAATACATTATATGTTTATAAAAAAATAAAAAATAAATTAAAAAAAAAGAAAGAAAAAGGACATTACACTTAGGTCAGCAAACTCAGTTACTTATTGAATGGAAATGCAAATAAAAAGCCTTGCACTTAAAAAAAAAAAAAAAAGCCTTGCATTCTCCCTTTATTCTATGAGGGCACTCAACAAACCTCTGTAACACATCTTAATATTACCAAAAGCACACTTGAAAAGTTTCTCCTTTCCTATAAAAAATTAATTCCTTCTAAATAGATCCTGTGGGTTTTCACATGGTGGTCTTATAAAGGTCAGAACAGCACAGGTAAGAGTAACAGGAAATCTAAAAACAAAAATAACAAACAGCAACAATAAACTAATTCAAACAATAAGAAAATGTATTAGTTCACACAACTAAAAGTCTAAAGTCTGACAAGGGTCAGGGTAAACTAAATACAAATTACTCTACTTTGTTGTCTTGTAATGGTCTTATGTCCATCTACCTCCCTGTCCCAGCTTCATCCTCAGGGTGGTAGAAAGAATGTGGCATCAGTTCTAATTTTCATATCTCCGAAGGGAGAAAAGGGGAACACTTCCACAGCTATACCAGAAACACCAAGAAAAAGCATCAGATGCATCATTGTATTAATCATATGTTTTTGATGCTTTGCCATCTGGCACAAGTGCTGACCCTGGAGAGTGCTGGCCATTTCCTGAAGATAGCAAAAGACTGGCCTCCAAGTGTGCCCTTTTATATACAAACCAACCAGTTCTGACCCTCACCCTCAATTACTTCTTTTATTGAGCTCTTACACTCAGGGCTTCTATTCTCCTGCCATAATCACCCCAAGGCCAGTATAGGACAACTAAGTAAGATAGCCCTCATGCCCCGGAGCCCATCAAAATTACTCAAACTAGCCAATCCTAAACCTGCTTACACTGCATTGCCTGTTCCTTCATATGGAAACCATAATAAAGGCTCTTGTTCACATTTTCTCCTCATTCCTTCCTCATTCCCTCTTGTTCACATTTTCTCCTCATTCCCTCCTCATTCCCTCTCCATAACCAAACACATGTGGTCCCTCATGGCACTGTGTGCCCCCTCCTTTCAGTATCTGTGGGATAAAATATCTTTGCAACAATCTGTTGGCTTCACCATATGTGAATAACAATAAAATCTATGTTTTTAAAAAGTCATTATTTCTGCCTTAGCTGCTGAAATTAAGCCATATCCCTAGTCCTGAGCCAGTTACTGGTAAAGAGTATAAAATTACACATAGGCATGTGTTTTCCAAAACTGTATGAAGGAGCACTCTTGAGTATATTTTTGATGGCAATACAGGGATATTCAACATCTGCAGGATACCACACAAACTATTAGCTCAAGGTAATTCATGATTTCAATACAGCATCACATTACATTCCTTTCAATGATGTTTGAGAAGCTGGGTTCTTAGCATTTGCTATTGTAAAACAAACAAAAAAACAAAACAAACAAACAAAAAAAGAACTGCACAAAAATCAGTAAGGTTGAAGTAAAGAAGGTGGTGATATATAAACTGATTCCAGGTTGGAGAAGTTGTATTTAGAGCTGTTAGATATTTCTTTCTGTGTAAAGACATTATGATTAAATTAGTTAGATACCAAGAACTCTGGGAATCTCTGGCTGAGGCTTATTTCTTATTTTCTTTCTCATTTATTTTTAAGACCCAAGTCTGTTTGGGAGTGAAGTCAACTTCCCCTCAGAAGCACAGGCTTCATGGAGCACATCCAAAGAGAACTGTAGTCTTTTCAAGAAAGAGGAAGAAATAAATGTCTCCAACAATGTTCTCCCTATGGAATTACTATTCTTTCCCTTTAATTTATCAGGTCCTTTTTATTTACAAACAAAAACAAAAACCTTATCCTTATCTTTTAGGTTGTCTTAAAAATCCTTATCTTTTAAGTTGTCTTAAAAAAAATTTGAAAACTTTTCTATAGGTCAAAAATATATTGGTAACATTTTTGTTGTATGCCAGTTATATGCAGATACTTTACATTACCTCTAATGTCAACAATAATCCTAAGAAATATATATTACCACCATTTTACAGATAAGTAGAAAGAGCCCAGTAAGATTAAAGTCATTTAGCCAGTAAATGTTGGGCAAGCCTGTTCCAAATATGATTTGATGTCTTTACATCTTAATTATTACATTTCTGAGGTACTAGTTTAGTATCTTGCTTCAGATTTTACCTATTCCTCTGTGAAATGCTCTCCTCCTTTATTCCTATGTGACTCCCAAACTCTTCTGAATGATTCTCCCTGTAAGCCTGTTTTATATTTTCACCTTTAATACTCTAAATACCTCCTTCACCTATTTTTATGGTCCTCTTTCTACTCCAACCCCAAATTAAGATTTTCCTTAAAATTAAAAAGTCTTTTTTTCTTGGCAATTTCTATGTCATTTCTGTTTATTTAATTCTCAAATCTCTAACTTCTGTCCTACTATCTTCCATACCTCTAACTGAATATTTGCATTTGGATGTCTCCGTTTTACTTAGAGCCAACATGTCTAAACTGATCCCATCACCCTCCTTCCAAAACCAGCACTTGTCCCCAGTCTTCCTTTTGATTGATGGCCATGGGCACCCCAGACAGCTAGCTAGTCTTGAGACCTCAAAACTATAGTTGATACCCACTTGTTTTTGCCCTCCACAAGTTCATCCTCACTCTGAATCCATCAAGTCTCTCCTTAGAATCAACTTCTTTTCCTTTATTCTTCTTTATAGTTTTTATTTACCTTAACAATTTTATTGTTTATTTGTTTGTTTAAGATTTTATTCATTTATTTGACAGAGAGAAACAAAATGAGAGACAGAACACAAGCAGGGCAAATGGGAAAGGGAGAAGCAGGCCTCCAGATGAGCAGGGAGCCCGATGTGGGGCTCTATCCCAGGACTCCAGGATCATGACCTGAGCTGAAGACAGACACTTACTGACTGAACCACCCAGGTGCCCCAACAATTTTATTGTTAATATCATTATGAATTATAATTGATTAAATGTTTCCTCTGTTTTCTCACTTATAAAAAGAAAAAAATTTATTGCTTGCTACCTATTTCCATGGTTCATGACAATAGAGTATAATGGAACCATGACTTTCAAAATAGGTAATAACCTTACACTGTCATGAACTATATGAAGCACGGTTTAATTTCCTTAGAAAGTAAACCTTTCACATAGATATAGAGATACAGAGGTATATAGACCTAGAGAGAGAGATGGTACTCAATTATATCCATAGAAAGAATGACAGAATTAATTTAAAATAGTTCTTTTTTCTTTCAAAGACCTTCAATTCTTTGAATTATTACATTCTATTACTGTTCTCTGCTTCCCTCCCAATATTATTTTAATAAATATCATTACAATATTTGAAGCGTGATTTTATATATGGAAAAAGTTCAGCAAGTCTACCTATGTCTAATTTGATAATGTTATCTTTTGTAAAACTAGTTTTCTCCATATTTCCATTTTTGAACAGTTAGCATTTTAACATTCTCCCAGTGATTAAATATCTATTGGATTACTGCCTTACAAAAATATAAATCTGATTCTCTTACCTCATACTTATTAGTCATTAGGAGAATGCATGCTGCATATGATACTAGAAATTAGAGTATATCACTGGCTTTTATAAAACCTCCCACAATGCAGGGTGGGATTTTTAAACCACCTGGGTGGCTCAGTCAGTTAAGTGTCTACCTTCGCCTCTGGTCATGATCCCAGGGGCCTGGCACGGAGCCTCACATCCAGCCTCGCATCCAGCCTCTCGTCCAGCCTCACATCCAAGCTCACATCCAGGCTCACATGAGGTTCCCGGGTCAGCAGGAAGTCTGCTTCTCCATTTCCCTCTTCCTCTGCCTCTCCCCACTGTGTGTGTTTCTCTCTTTTTCTCTCCCTCAAATAAATATATAAAATCTTTTAAGTATTAAATAAATAAACAAATAAACTTAATTGATTAAATAGACACTTAGCTCCTCTGGGTACTCAGTAGGCATGTCATAAGTATACCATGCTTGAACAGACTACTGGCACAAAATGTGAAATGAGGTTATGACATGGAGCTTTTGTAAGGGCCACAAAACAACATAAAGCCAAAGTTATACAATTCACCTTTGTCTGTTTTTATTTATTCACTAATTAGTCAATAATTTGCTCAGTGCCTTGTGTATGCAAGGTCTTAAGTGTTAGGTGCTAAAAAATCCAAAGATTACTGTCCTTAAAGAAGAAAAAATGTAGCTGTAGGAACAAATGCATGAAAATAAAATTATAAGACAATGAAGTTTCTTACTAAAGTCTAGAGACTTCATTTTATGTGGTCATCTTTCTATTCAAAATTCACCTAATTTATGAATAGATTATGCAGACTGTTGGCTTTCAAACAGGGTCCTAAAAGTCAGTTATACTCTAGGGAACTACAGAAAGGATGAGCCCATGGGAATGTTTCCACACTCATCACTCCATCCCAATGCAGGCAAAGAAGTCCTAATTTTATCATTTTTACATAATAAGGTTCAATAGCTTATTGACAGAAAAGGTTATCTAGAGAAAACAAAGCTTGAAAGTCACTAATAAGAATAATTATCTCACTAAAGCAGGGTTCTCAAGTTAAATATCATATAATCATACACATTTAATCTTCAAATTTTAGCAAGAATATAGTGACAAGGTCTCTGCAGAGAGACAAGTAAAGCCCTGCGAAAGAACTCAGGGAATACCATTCCAGATGAAAGGAATAATCAGTGCAGAAACTCTGAGTCAATAAAAGGTAGGAAACAGGGGCGCCTGGGTGGCTCAGTGGGTTAAGCCTCTGCTTTCAGCTCAGGTCATGATCTCAGGGTTCTGGGCTCAAGCCCCGCATCAGAGAGCCTGCTTTCCCCCTCTCTCTCTGCCTGCCTCTTTGCCTACTTGTGATCTCTCTCTGTCAAATAAATAAATAAAATCTTTAAAAAAAAAAAAAAGGTAGGAAACAGTTTCAAGGAAGAAAAAAAACAGCCAATCTGGCTAAAGCATTATAGACCAAGGGGAATGTGGGACAATATGATGTTAGAGAATGAGGTAGGTTTGACATCAGGCAGGACCTTGTAAGCTACTGTAAAGAGTCTGGCTTTTTTTCTACAACCAATGAGAAGTCATTGAAGACATGAACAGGGAAGGCTTTTCAAAAATTAATGTGGCTTCTAAATGATAATGGATTAGAAAGGAGCAAAAGGAGAAAAAAAAAAACAAGTTTGGAGTACTGATACAGTTAAAGGGGGAGACCAGGGCATCTTGGATTAGGGTGATGGTAATGCAGAGATACGGATATATTTTGAAGGTAGAATCTTCACAAATTTGCTGGTAGACTGGATATGGTAGGTCAGGTAAGGGAGAAATCAAAGACGTTTCATCTAATTTTGTGAGTAATGGGTAGTGTGTCATTTACTGAGATGGTGAAGACTAGAGGAGAGACAAGTATGGGGGATAAGGAACCAAGAGTTCTGTTTTGGACTTACCAAGTATGAGATGCCTATTTGACAACGAGTAGATCAAATAGGTAGCTGAATATACAATAATAACAGCTAAGAATTATTGAGCACGTTTTCTACATATGAGATACTATTCTAAGTGCTTTGCCTGTATCATTTACAAACTCAAAACTTATGAAGTACTATTATCTTTATAATAATATAAAGATCTATTTCATAAGTAAGAAAACTCTGATACAGAGAAAGTTAAGTAACTGCATCAAACAACTGGTAAATTTTGGAGCTGAAAATCAAGTCCAAATGGTTAGGCTCCAGGGCCCATCATCTTAACTTATATCCTCTATGGCATACAAGATCAAAAGGCCCAGGAGAGTAGGCCCAGTTGTAAATAGATATTTATGAATTCTTTATTAATATATAAACTTTCTTATTCATTCAACATGTATTTATTGAACACCTGCTATGTACCAAGCTCTATTCTAATGAATAAAGCAGATGTTCAGATCAGATATTCAGATCAGGAGGCTCCTAATACATCAAATGGTGATATGTGTTACCAAGAAAACTAAAACTGTGTAAGGAACAAAGGTGTGCCTCGAGTTGGAGTGGATGTAATTTTATATAGCATAAACAGGGCTGTGCTCTCTGAAAAGGTGACACTGGGACAGAGACATAAAGGAAGTATAGGTGTGAGCTATGCACATATCTGATAGGTTGAAGTGTCACTGACAAAGAGAGAACAGTAAGTACAAAGGCTCTAGGGTAGAATTTAATGAAGAACACAGAGATTTAGACTGAATCCTGTGAGTGAGCTTGTTCTCTTAAGCCAAAATGACCTAAAGTACATTGAACCAAAACTTGAGAAAAAGCTGCTTCCTCAACATTGCTTGACCCTGTGTCCCTCCAAACAGAGAAAAATGACAATCCAGAGTCCACACATCCCAGATATAGATATAAAGAAGCAAGGGAGAGATAGGAAGCATTCTCCACTGTGCTTCTCCACGGCTAATGGGGGCAGCTGTCAGAAAGAGGAACGGGGAGTGCAGTTTCCAAAAAAGGAGTTACTTCCAGGCCTGTGGGAGAAGAAAAGCATCTGAAAAGAGAAAAATAAATGGCCACAGATAATTTGAACAAACTCATGCTTAATTATTTCTGGAAGGAAAAAACAAGACAATCCATGCCCATCTGTGTTCTGTTTTTAATCCTTTTGAAAGTTCTACTTTCTAGTACTATGATCTGATGAGGGCCCTTAAACTTCTATTCCTGACAGCATTCCTCCTTAGGGGGGAAATATGTACACAGTCTAGGAGCTGGGAGTTTGGGGACATGCGGAAGGTACAAGAATAGAAAACAGCCATAGGCTCCCCCTAGAGGTGTGTTTGCCCCAGTTTGCCTAACCAGTTTTCTGCTTTGTTCTATCTACCTTAAAAATATTCCTTGGACTAGAAATATGCCACACTATTTCCACACTTTTCCCTTTCCACCTGATGAGGATTAAACTTTCCCCTACAATCCAGCTTTAAAACCATGCCTTCCTCACTTCAAGATTTGCTGGCAAACTTCTTGGATGCCAACTGCCTACCTGCCTGGACATATGAGATTATTGATCTTGAATTCTCTCTCCCTGCATGTTCTCACTGATAACTGTTAGACTCTCCAGAAACAGCCATTTGTCTGCTTATTGCCAGAGATTTCAGATATCATTTTTGCCTCATAGGCTGGATTTCCTCCCAGCACCTGCAACTCTTTGTACCCTAAACACGTGCTCTGCTCCAATTATTGGATCTAATTTCAGATTTCTGTCCTTCCTATACAGCACCATCCTATTGTAGTGGATGAAGCATGTAGCCGTATCCTAATCTGCATCTATGTCTATTATAGGAACTGATTTGAATATGTTATTTACCATTAATGAAAACAGTAAATCAACTATTGCTTTAAACCGTGAAACCCTGGAAAGCAATGTTTTGTCTTAATTGCCTTTACTCTCTAGGACCTAGCCCACCATCTGGCATATAGTAGATGCTCAGTAAACATATCTGAATGAACAGAATGACATATCCAGGCATTTATAAACTAAGCTAAGTGCCATGGGAATAATAGCACAGTCTTGACTACCTGACTTTGGTTTGAAGTGGTTAATGTTAGACAAGCAATTTTTCCAAACTGTCATCAATCAAGATAACTTAACAAAGGCTTTGCTACTGCCCTTTCTAAAGGAAAAGCCAAGAGTGGTCAGCCTATAATTTAGAGGTTCAAAAACTGTCACTAATATCCTTTGAGGATATGTCATAAATCATGAGGGAGAAGAAACTAAAAGTAGACCCTGGAATAACAAAATCACTTTCTTTCTAAGGAAAATGGAGGTTTTCTCTAGTGTGGTAGTATCTTCAAGATGTTTCACAGGCACCTGAGTGACCCCTTCTCTATGCCAGTGGTTTTCTCAGAAGAATAAAATAGGTCACTAAAAGAATTCTGTCCACTTAGTATAAGTTACTTTGAATTCCATATGGATGTTTGCATTTAAAAGGTAAAGGGTTTTTTTAAGGTTTTATTTATTTATTTATTTGTTTGTTGGAGGCTACGGCATGGTTGGAGTTGTGGATCAAACTAGGCCCTGACTTGTGTCTCCTTTAAAGTCCGGATGCCTTGGTAAGGGGTTAAGGACAGGAAAGTTGAGTAACACTGAGGAAGGGTCTGTGCTATGTGTCCTGCACTCGCCTATGTGACTTCCCACACGCTTTCCCCAAACAGAAGGGAACAATGTGGTCAGGGTCATGAATTCTTAGTTGGTCCTTGTTGTTCCTGTACTTTCCATAACCCACTCCCTGGTTGATTGTAACTTCTTGTATCAATAGTAGCTAATGGCATTAGCTATAACTACCTGGCATCACAAGATCTGTTTGTAGTTAATGTAAACTTGTTATAGGAACTGGCGGTTATCTGACTAGATACTGATGTATTACTCCTTCTATTGTGGTCTGCCTTATAAATGCTTGTAGGATGTGGAATAAAATCGGCACTGTTGGATATCCTCCTCAGTGCTCCTCCTGCCCCCATCTCTCGGCTTCTCGAGTTCTTTTCTTCATCCTCTTACCCTCACATCCCTGGTCAATTTGTCCGCCGGCCGCGACATTTATTAGAGGGAGAGAACACAGGAGCAGGGGGAGGGGAAGAAAGAGGAGGAGTAGCAGACTCCCCACTGAGCAGGGAGCCCCATGCCCAGGATGCTTATAGCTCTATCTCCATCCCAGGATCCCTGGATCCTGAACTAAAGGCGCATGCTTAACCAACTGAGTCACCCAGATGCCCCTAAAATATAACAGTTTTAAATGATATTACAAGGATTAACTTGAGTACCTGGTAGTAAAGTAGTCAGATATGTTTAAAATGACTTACAGATTTATATTACAAGTCATGGGGGGGGGGTCTTACTTAAAACTAGCAAAAAAAAATTGTAAAAATGCATCTACCTAAGAATTATCATAAGCTTATTATACTCATACAGCAAATATGATATCAACTACCAATGTTTAAAAGTCATTAAAAGAATGAGTTGCTATGGTTTCTGATAGAAGATCACGGGTTTATCTGGTTCTCTCTTACTCCATTTATTTGTCAATCATTACTGAAAGCCAGCTAGGTAACAGGCATTCTGTTAAGCACTAGTAATATAGAGAGGAGAAGGACAATCCCCCTAACCTCAAGAGTTTTCATTCTAGTTAAGTAAAAAACTTCATGAGACAATTGTGATCATTATCTCATTTAACTAAATTAACCAAGCTGACCAGCTAGTTTGGTGTTAGATAGACACAATCAATTCACTTATTTAAAACTTTGTTGTACAATATACAGATAATCTTTATACCTTATTTCTCTTCCCTTTTTAGTCCTGCTGCTTAATATTTTGTCATTTTACTACTGAGTAACATGCTTACAGGAGAATGGATGGGAAAAAATAAAAGATGTTAAATAAATAATTCTTCAATTGACAGATTAGGAGAAAAAGACATATTTAACTCTTAAATATATATGTATAAAATGCTTTTGTATATCCAGAAGAAAAATAGGCCAAAATACATATGAATAAAAGACATAAACCAAAAATCAACAGATTTTCAGCCTCATTAATAGCAAAGAGATGTTAGTTTAAATATTAAGGTGCCATGCTCCACCTGTTACACTGACATTTTTCAAGATTGATAATCAGATGGTGAGAGTGTGGCAAAAACAGGTGACTCTCATATATGTTCTGGCACCAAACAATTAAGATAATATTTCAGGAAGGGATTTTGGCAATACTTAAATTTTAAATGCAAGTATCTTTCACTCTAATTGAACTTCTAGAAATCTACACTATAGAAATATTTACACCAGCTCTCAGAGTAGGAGGATGCCCCTTTAAGCTTTGTTTCTAATAGCAAAACTGAAAACAACCTGGATTATGATAAAAAGGGGATGACAAAATAAATCTTTGCACATATTATATAGTACTATGTAGTCACTTAAAAGAATGAGGCTCACATAGTTTTGAGTAAATGGAAAACTAGTTGCAAATGATGTACAGCATGATTCCATTTTTGTGATAAAAAGAAACTAACAAGCTTGTGGTGGTTTATGCTTAGAAGTCTAGAAAGGTATTTATGAACCGTTAAGGTAGACTCCATTTGAAGAATGAAACTGTGGCATGAGAGGGGAGGAACAGGGCACATCTGCATGATTTCATTTTCACAAGTGACTATTAATTTAAATTTTTCTAAATGCTCTAACCATTCTTTTCTTCTCCTCTACTAGCAGAGGAGGAAAAAAATTTTTTTTAATTTGATTAGAAGCTAAAACCACACACTAAAATGCACTAGCCACAATCCTCAGATTCTATTTCTCTGTGCTAATACATACATGTAAAGTCTCTGGCCTAAATGTTAGGCTTTGAGAATCAAAGTAGAGAGAGATTTTACCTGTGAATGGTTTGCTGTTGTTGCTTTTGCACTTTGGGGAAGTTGTATGGCCTTTCTCAACATGATCACTACAAGCTGACTAATAACACTGTCACAATTTCCTTGGAGGGAGGAGGGATAGGGCTACAACATGGCAGACAGGCAGGTAGGAAAATGGAGAGAAAAGAACATTCAAAAACATCCTGAAATAATAGTATCCTGTATAAGTAAAACATTAATTTATTTGCAAATGTTAGGCTGTATTTAACCATGAAAATTAAGAAATGAACAACCCATGAATTAAAAATTATGTGAGTAGAACCCATTTCCATATAGGAACAAATGCACAAATAATAATAGAATTACCTTTAAATCCCCATTATTTTTCTTTTCTTCTATTATTTTAAGCTTTCCTACAGAATTGAGCTATACACTTCCACATAGACAAATCTCTATTGTATAGAAATATTCAGGAAACACAACTATCCTTTGAACCTTAACTTTTACTTTAACCCTAATAAGAATTCCTTTTCTTTCTTACATTGTAGGTATCTTTTTTTAGTCCTAACCAATTTGTGGTATGGTGTTCATTTCTTGACCTATATCTATCTTGGCATTTTTACTGAGAAACAAGTGATTACGATAGAAAACTCTAGAAATCAAAAAGATTGGAGTTCAAATCTTCACAGAGTATCTTCTGAGTGCATTCAAGCCTCAGTTTCCTTGATTATTACATAGTTAATAGTAGTGCCTACTTTATCTAGTTGCTGTGTAGATTCCCTGAGAAAAGAGCCTTGTAAACTGTAAATGTTTACTAAGGTGTTAGTATAACTACTCCCCTCAACTACATGATGTAATTAATTGTTCATTAGCTAACATGGGTATATTATATTGGTTAGTCATCTTAAATTAAAAATGCAAAACATCACACTAAATAAGAACTGTTTAAGAAAAATAGAGAAAAAAACTTTAGCTAATTGAATGTTTTAAAATACTAATATATATATATATATATATATATATATATACATGCATATGTATATACTTGATTCTAAAAGTTTAAATGTTGGCAAGAGATACATAGACAAATTGTTGTCTCTGAAGAGGCAGTAATATACCTCCTCTTTCATTCTGACTGATTTACTATGATCCAGGCTTGTGAGACAGCCACTCCTCCCCAGCCACTCCTCCCCAGCAGGCCCCCAAATCTGTTCTCAGTGGATCTAGACTAGAAAGAAAGAAGACAGGCAAACGTAAACAAAATTAGATGACAGGGTTAATTTCCATTTCCCAAGCCTGGAAATAGTCAGCTAACTTATTCTCATTCTCCACAGGCAGCTATGTCCTCAAGAGCAGGAGAGAAAATGGAGTTTCCCTCTAGCAGTTAGCCCCACTGCACTCCTCCAAGATCTTGCTGTTCACTGTTCTTGAGGTATGGAGTAAAATGTTGTACCCTATGAGAGGAGCCATTGCCAAAAGCTTAATCACCCAATTTTTTTTTGTTTTTTAAGATTTTATTTACTTGACAGAGACACAGCGAGAGAAGGAACACAAGCAGGGGGAGTGGGAGAGGGAGAAGCAGGCTCCCCACTGAGCAGGGAGCCCGACACAGATCTGGATCCCAGAACCCCGGGATCATGAACCAAGCCGAAGGCAGATGTTGGATGACTGAGCCACCCAGGGACCCCTCATCACCCAACTTGATATTACCAAAGACTCAATAAGTGGGACACAAAAGACCCCAGCAACTTTATCCTTATGAAGCATACTTGAGGAATTTTACACAAAAGTATTACTGATTTATGGAATCCTCCTTTTAAAATTATAATAAAATTGCTTTTGGAAGTATTTTATTTAGGCTGCTAGATATTTTTGTCTAAAAGCAGCCAATTGTAAAATCTTAAAAATAGGCAAATTTATAAAACTTCTTTTGGCATCTTAAAAAAGTCACATGTTTCTTTTTTCAACTTCCATAAATTCACACCCACATTGTTAAGTTAAATACCATCAGCCTTAATAATGTTTTTGCCAAGCATAAGATTATTGTTCTATATTCTACCTTCTTCCTAAGAGCAACATGAGTGATCAGTATATCTTGTGTTTAGAAAAGTTTAACAACTTCCAGGATTTTCTTGGCTATTCTATAATTATTATAAGAATGGTAACAGCGGTTAACATTTATTTTGAAATTACTGAATGTCAAACACTATTATAAGTGCTTCATATAAATTAGTTTATTTGATTTTCATAACAACCCTACCAAGTAGGTACTATTATCATTCCCATTTTACAAAGAAGGGAATTAAGACACAGAGATTTAGTAACTTCTCATAGTTAACCAGCTGGTAACTGGGGAAGCCTGAATTCAAAGTCCAGAAGCCTGACTCCAGAGTCCACACTCCTACATTCTAGGTCATGCTGCCTTGCTATCCACAAAGTTAGTTGCATGTGTAATAAAGCCAGGGTCTGATGAAGATGAGCACTACAGTGTTGGTATTTGTTATATCACAAACTATGCTAACCTCCACTTCTACACAACTCACTCCCAAAAATGAGAAGAGAAGAAAATAAAAGACCATTTCAAATATGTCTATTTAAAAACTCTAACATTTTTGGAATAGTATATGGTTTTGCCATTTTGATTCACATATCTACCTCCTAAAAATACAGCAGTCAGACATGCATTCATTTAAAATTACTCTGGCTTTTATAAAAGTCTAGGATATGACACTTTATCCAGTACATTTTAAAACCATAAAAATAGCATTAATATTTAAGATTAAGTATTGTGATTCACACTAACACTTATAAGCCTGAGGTTCAGCATATACCCTTCACATTTTAGGAAATCTCCACATCTTTGGAAAATTCTAAATCAATGTTTGCTGACTTACACCCCAATAGGCTCCAAGCAGGTAAGTTTAATATAAAAATTCTCTGAAGTGTAATATAATGAGGAGTGGGAGATCAACGGGAGAGGGCCCCCCCATCTCAGAACATTCAAAGTCAATCTTTAAAAATATTGTGTCAGTTACATAAAATATGACCTGAGATTATATTCTGCTCTAAATGGACTAGAATAGCAATGTGCCTCTTGACCTACACAATCTTGCCAATACATCTGAAATAATGTATTTTTTTTTTCATTACAATCACTTGCTTATTAGCTATCAGTTTCCCAAGTATAAGTTTCCTGAAGGTAGGGACACAGTCTGTCTTTTTCACCCTACATTCATTCAGTCATTCAAAAAACGGTTTTTGAGCTCTTACTAAATACTATTGTTCTAGAAGCCTGAGAACTAGCAGTGAACAAAGCAGGCATATTTTCTGCACTCATGTCCTACTGATCTTATTTTATTGGAGAGACAGAGAATAAATGAATAAATAAGTAAAATTAGACTATATTCAATAATGATAATAAATATAGACTATAAAGTAGATGGGCAGAGGATTGTGTGGGGGGAGTGAGGGTTGATATTTTATAAATAACAGAAAAGATCTCTCTAAGAAGGTGACATTTGATTAAAGGCATAAAAAAAATGATGAGTATACATATATAAATCCAGAGAAGAGCTTTCTAGACAAAAGGAACAATGAGCATGTATGTCCTCAAGCAGGAAGTGCTTTGCCTAATTGAGAAACAACAAAGAGGCCAGGCTGGCTGCAGTAGAGAAAGCAAGGGAAAGAGTGGAAATACATACAGAAAGGCAAGAGGAAGGGGTGCCATTCCTATAGGGCCTGGTAGTATGGTGGCTGGTTTCTTCTCTGAATGGGAAGCCATTGGAAGAGGTACATGATCTGGCTTATGTTTTAATATATGTTATAATATGTTTATATGTGTTATAATATGTTTAATAATATGTTAATGTATGTTATAATATGTTTAAAAATATCACTCTGGCTACTATGCTGAGAAGGAAGTTAAAGGCAGACAAAGGGAAATCAACTAGTTAGGAGGGCATTGTCATAATGAAATGCAAAAAAAAAAAAAATTATGATAAAATGGCCCAAGGTTGTAGCAGACAAGATAGCAAAAAGCTATGAAATTCTGGATATATTTTAAAGGTAGAACCAATTGATTTGCTGATGGATTGGGGATTGGATATGGGGTATGAAAAATAGAGAGGAATCAAGATTTTTGACCTGAGAAACTGGAAGAAGGAAACTGTTAATTTACTGAGATGGAGAAGACTATGGGAGGAATAGGCTTGGGGTGGGAGGAAAAGAGGTATCAAAAGTTTAATACTATACAAAGTTCAGATGCCTATTAGGTACCCAAGTGGGGATGTCTAGAGGCAACTCAATATTAATGATCCTGAACTTCAGGGAAGAGGTCTGAATTGGAGACATAAATTTAAGATTGGTCAGAGCATAGGAGGTATTCAAAAACACAAGATAGGATCGAATTGCCAGGGGCATTATTGTAGAAGAGGTCCAAAGACTAAGAACTTGCAAAGGTTTAGATGTCTAGGAAATAAGGAAAAACCCTCAGATGAAACTGAGACAGTGATAGAAAGTGCAGCACCATGGAGATACACTACCCAAATTCCACTTCAAGGAAAGACTTGTTTCCCAGAAAATGAAGTATGGGGAGCAGACCGCCACAGAAATCAGCTACTTTAGGGTTAGTCTTGGCAGCAGAGACAACCCTGGCAAAAAGCATGACCTTCTCTAACAATCCCACTTAAGAAAACAATGTTTTCTCTATTGGAAGCCTATTCTGGCCATTTTTAGGTAAATAGTCCTATAGTTAGTAATACTGGAGGAACCATCACATGAAGAGAATTAAATGAAACCCCATAATCAAATTCAGCTTTCTTCCTTTTTTGAATTGTAATATCTTAAACAGCTCTTTAATTCAGTAAGTTTTGCATTTTATACTTAATTAGTAACTATAAGTATTTCTCTAAATATTCTGGAGGCGCTATCACTTCCTTGGTCATACGATTATAGCAACAAAAGCAAAAATGCAGAAAGGAACAACTTTGAATGGCTTTTTTTACCCAATTGCAATTATCTGTTAATTTTCTATATTTCCAATAGATGGTCAAAAACTATACATCTTTGTATCTATGGTATCTAAACATGCATTAGTTCTTGACTTGTACTCAAGAAATAAATCCTACATAAACAAATTAATTAATGTATCCTCATAGACAGAGCTATTGAAAAGAAAAATGAAAACCATCTAATTTTATTTTCTTTTCCTTTTTTTTCTTTTTTTTTCTCCTTTTTTTTTTTTTATAATAGAATGCCAAAAAAGAATGAAGTGGCAGAAAAATAAGAGAAGAGGGGCAGGAAACATCTAAATAATACATAATTAATTGATGGCTGATTGTAAGATTATCTCTTTTATCATTTATATAAAAGCTTGAAGTGTAGCATGGTCAAATAATTTGTGTAACACAGCACAGACTTAGCACCAGTATATGCACCATCCACCAGTTCAATCACAATTGTTGGAACATTTTGTTCACTTCTGAAAAATTGTGTTTTACATCTATAACTTCAAACATTTATATATTAATTAAAGTTATGTATGTCTAATTGACCTTTTCTACTTTTCACATTTTTCATAATTTAAAATGCATTAGTTACCATGGAAACAATGTCATCAAGTAAGAGCAAACCTTGGTGACATCCACAAATGAAATATAAAATCAATTAATAAAATGGCTGTGTAATTTATAATAGTTAGAAAGAGTTACCTGATCTAATGTGAAATACAGAATGGGGGGAGAGGTGTGGCCACCCATCAGGGCTTTTTTCTCCTGAAATCTCAGGTAAGTTCAGTCTTCATACCCTTATAATATATGATCTTATTTTAGATACATTTTGCCATATAAATCATCTCAGAAATGGTTCACAGTTTTAATTAACCTCAGAAAAAAAGGGAAAATAAAATTAAGCAATCCACAGACTCTGCACTGATCTTCCATTCCAGGATCTTTGCCTCCTTCTAACTGTACCTTACACTGAATTGCTGATTTCTCCATCTGGTGATTTGTTTGCAGATGAGTCAGACTTAGCTCAGGAGAATCCACAAAGTAGACAACTTCAGGTGATGAGACTTCAGGGCACCAGGAAGATCTCTGTATAAGAATACTGTCTCTCACCCCATGGTCTCTTGTGCATGAAATTCTACCATTTGTTTCCATTAGTTGAGCATCACCTTCCCTAGAGGACCTCTCTTAAACTATAGATCTGAATTGCCAAAATTTGAGACCAGAACATATTCCAGAGAGCCTCATATTTTATAAATGAGGAAACTTGAACCCCAGTACCAAATATCAAGTAAAGAAAGAGCTAAATGAGAATACCTGTCTCCTAGCAAATTAATAACCCAGAAGCCCTGGGAGCCTGTAAAAGAGGTGTGCAAAGAGGGAAAATGGGTGATGGTAGTTTATTTTGGATGTGATTCCAATTAATAGGGGTGAAGAACCAGGGAGAGTAAAACAGGAAAGAAAAGAAAGCCAATATAACAATCCTTAGTGAATGGTTTGATGTGGAACACTACACAACAGTGAAAAGAACCAGCCACTAACCTACAATATAGGTGAACCTCACTGGCATAATATTGCATGTGAGAAGTCAGACCCAGGTCAAGATATACAGTATGAATATATTTTAAATTCAGAAACAGAGGGTGCATAAGCTAACCTTCTGAGGTACTCAAAATATTCTATATCTTAAACTTGGTGATGGTTCCATGGATATGTATATATGCACACATACTCATAAAGCTATATGTGTAAGATTATGAAGTTATATGTGAGTTATGCCTCAATTTTTTGTCTTTTTTGAAAGAATGCTTTATTGAGTTGACCAACACTGTAGCCAACAGCTGTTCAATTCTGCAGGGACCTTCACGGTGTTATTTAGAATGAAGTTTACAAGTGCTTACCTAAGGAATGAGAGGGAGAAACACTTAGCTATCATATCCCAGTGCCTATTGATTGTTTCCCTGATGGGGTATTAATTTCCCCACATCTACATGTGTGCCAAGTAGACCTGAAAAAGCCCCAAGGCAGAAAGCAAGAGACAGACAGCTCATCTTTGAGATGAGGCACGGACAACATAACAGAGATGTGAGTCTGCTAGCAACTGTTCTCCAGTTGGAATCACAGGTAAAGTTGAGAAAGATGTGAAACAACAATCAAGCTATGTCTGATCCACACAGACTTCCCACACATGCCAAAGACGTGATACTATAGGTGAAGCAAAAGTGTCAAATCCTGTTGCGTATAAAAAGGGTAACTTAGGGGAAGGCAGGGAAAATTGAACAGGAAGTCATCAGAGAGGGAGAAAAACCATGAGAGACTCTTAACTATAGGAAACAAACTGAGGGTTGCTGGAGGGGGCGGGTGGGATAATTGGGTGATGGGCATTAAGAGGGCACGTGATGTGATGACCACTGGGTGTTATACACAACTGATGAATTACTGAACACTACATCTGAAAATAATGATGCACTATATGTTGGCTAATTGAATTTAAATAAAAATTTTTTAAAAGAAAAAGGTAACCTTAGTGAAAAAAATGGATAAATGATAAGAAAACATGATTATATCTCAAATAAAATATATCCCACTTGGTCTTGTGTTGCTTTAAAATCAATGAGCCCCATGTGGAAAAACCTTGTATATGTAAGGGAAATAAAGAGGAGTGGAAAGGGTTGTACCGCTTCCCCTTTCCACAATGAGGACCTGGTAGGTCCGAAAATACATAGAGTGAGATCAGTATCAGTGGCGATAAATTGACCAATGAGGATATGCCTTTAATGATAGAGTAAGAAAGCTGAGAAAGAGTTTTAGATTAATGTCAAGATTTCCCAATAATCAAATACCCTGCAGTTCAGGCACTGAAACTTCATTAACTACTTATGAAAGTTCCCTTTGCTGCAAATAACTTTGAGCACTTTGCAACCTTCCTTAGAAGAGAAGGAAGGACTGAGAAATGTGTTCCTTAGCAATAAAATTAAGTATATTTATATAAATTAGTCTCTCAAAGGGTTCCCAATCAAATCACTGCCTTGACTCTCTAGTTGAACTCAGCTGCTAGAATAACACTTAAATGGGTTACAACAAAACTTAGCACAAGCAGAGAAAGTAACAAAGGCAGTGTCCATCACACAAATAGATGTGGAGATTGCTGTTGCCTGACTGTAACCAACCTCCATTCACTCCTCCCTTCTTTCTGTCAGGTAGCCCTTCCATAAGCAGCACATAAAAATCAGTCCTGATGTGACTTACATAGCTTAAACCAAAGAGAACATTCCATTTTCCCAGGCTCTATTATTAATTCAGACTATCAGATGACCATGGTATACAAGCATTTATTCTTCTCCCTTGGAATGTTTTTCTGGATGTTTATAAAGCCAGGAACTGTGGTCTTCATATTGCTTAAAGCCTGAGAACATTCCATGAACATAGAGGAAAGAGGAGTGAAGAAAGGAGAATGAAAAGAACATGCATCGAGGCAACTGTGAAGCCCAAAACACCCCTGGACTTGTAAATAAAGGGCCAATAATTTTGATGTATTTCAGGTGGTTTGATATGTGTTTCATGTTGCTGCTGATTCATTTATTTTGCTTTATTTCTATTTTTAACAACTATTACCCTTCACCAAATAAAGACTGGAAGAGCCAAATACCAACTGCCACACTGAAATATAAGCAGGATATCCTGGCATTCCCATTCTTGATTGAAGTTCATCATCATTTTCCATAACTTTTGGAGCTGTATGGGGTATTTCCAAACTAATTAGAATAAAATATATTTCTTCCAGGTAAACTGACTTGCTTATCTATTCCTATTTTGTGCAAATATTATTAGTTAATTAATTAATATTAATTATTAATATAATGTTATTATATTAATATCAATTAATATTATTAATATAATTAATATTCCAGCTTTAGTAAGAGGTCTCCGAACCTACCCAAATTCATTCAAAACAGCTCTGAGATTCTAAGCTGTAGCAATCTCTCGGCCTAGAATTTCATCTGAGCTAAGAGACTGGGGAGTAAAAGAAAATGCACAATTCTTTTTTTCATTCATTTCTAAACAATCTGAGCAACTAAACATATAAAGCATGATTCTGGGTATTGACTGAGTTTAATGTAAAGGAAAATTTTATTTCTCTTCCTTCTTGCAAAGCTTTTCATTTAGGAATTTTTTAAAAATCTTGTTAAACTGAAGTGGAATAAATACAAAAAAGCCTCTTATTAACAAATCCTTATTATATGTGTGTGTATTAATATATAAATATTCATATATATGTATATGCAATTCTATGTATTCAAATTGTTTTTAACTGGACAGTAGTTACCTATTTAAAAGATTTTATAAAACCACTAGCTTAAAAAAAAAAGAGCACAACACTAGATCTCACATATTTTTATCATGAATCAAGCTCTGGTCTTCCACTGTCTTTCTCCATGTCCTTAAATCCCTAACTGTGCCTTGATGTTATTGGTAGAAAAGCAAGTCTTCTTGATGTCTTCAGGAAACTCACAAGTCCTTCCCTCACTTTGTATGTCATACTATGCAATACTTTTGCCATTTTATTCTATGGTAATTTAGGAAGAGGATATTCCAAGGTAGGTTTTTAAGCAATCAAACTTTGCTTTACCACTTGTCCTTCACTTTAACACTACTCAATACTGGGGCCCCTGGGTGGCTCAGTCAGTTAAGCATCCAACTCTTTTTTTTTTTTTTAAAGATTTTATTTATTTATTTGACAGACAGAGATCACAAGTAGGCAGAGAGGCAGGCAGAGAGAGAGGGGGGAAGCAGGCTCCCCGCTGAGCAGGGAGCCCGATGTGGGGCTCGATCCCAGGACTGTGAGATCATGACCCGAGCTGAAGGCAGAGGCTTTAACCCACTGAGCCACCCAGGTGCTCCTAAGCATCCAACTCTTAATCAGTTAAGCATCCAACTCTTGATTTCGGCTCGGGTCATGATCTCAGGGTCGTGAGATGGAGCTCTGTGTTGCTCTGTGCTGGGTGTAAAGACTGCTTAGGAATCTCTCTCTCCCTCTCCCACTGCCCCTTTCCCTCCTAGTTCATGCATGTACGCTCTCTCAAAAACAAACAAACAAACAAAAAAACACCAAACCTACTCAGTACAACTTATCTCTTCTACAGATTTCAAAAAGGCTGTTTTGTGTTGATATGAGTCACTACTGCTTCTATGTGAAGAAAAATTAAGATGCTAAAATAAATGAACATGTCAGTCATTTCTTCTGCTTCCAACCAAATGTGTAAAATTGTGTGGCTGATAAGCTAGAAAGACTTTAAAATAAATAACAATTTCACTTTACAGCTCAGCTTAGAAGGACATCTCTTCTGGCTTCTCAGAGAGAATACATGCCACAATTATGCTGCATTAAAAAGCAATCCTAAAATCGAAGTGGCTCAAAAAACAAACAAAAAAATAACGTTTATTTTTTGGTCAAGCTGTATGTCCACTGTAGATTACCTATATTTACTCTGCACTGTTGTCACTCTGGATCCTGGCTAATGGAGCAGCCACTGTTTGGAATGCTATTAATCACTTTGGCAGAGGGAAAAGAATGTGGCAAATCACCCACTGGCTCTCCAAGTAGAGAAGGTTTTGCTCACACTCTAATGACCTAGAAGGTTTTGCTCACATTTTTTAAGATTTTATTTATTTATTTGACAGAGAGAGCGAGAAAAAGAGCCCAAGTGGGGCAGCAGAGGGAGAGGGAGAAGCAGCACCCCCTTTCGCTGAGCAGGGAGACCCGATGTGAGGCCTAATCCCAGGACCTGGGGATCATGTCCCACACTGAAGACAGATGCTCAATCAACTGAGCGACCCAGGAGCCCCTTTTGCTCACATTTTTAATGACCAAAGCAGGTTTCATGACCACTCCAGAAAGACAAAGAAATGCAATCCCAAAATGCCCTGCAGGAGAAACCAAAATAACTGTGCAACAGTGTCATCATAAATAAATTCTTCACTTTCCTGCTACAAATCTATAAAATTTCTTCTCCAGCCATCTTCTCATCCTTCCCTACTATAACAGTAGAAGAGAAGTCTTTCTTCTTGACAATATTTACCCTTCCTTATCTGCCCCTAACAGGTTAGGAACCAGTTCTACAGATTACACCCTCTCTCCCACATCTTCTACTCCTTGCGTTTTACCCCCTCTCATTAGAATTTATATTTGCTTTTTCTAATTTAAAATATAAAAATTCACTCTTCCCATTTCTATTTCTTCTCAACCATCACTTTGCCTCATTCCTCTCACAGCCCCATTTTTAAGATATGTATACATTCCCAAAGCCATTTACGCAACTCCTATTCATATCTCAATGTGTTGGATCTATCTTCACCACTCTATTGAAACCACTTTTATTAAAGTCACTAATGACTTCTTGTTGCTAAACCTCAAGTGCACATTCTAGTTTTCATATTAGTTAACTCTTGGCAAGGAAGTCTACTCCCTTCTACTCCCAAAAATACTTCCTTCATCCTTTCTGATGGAGGCATAATACTCATGCACGGGACTGGAAGAGATTATGTTGAGTGAAATAAGTCAAGCAGAGAGAGTCAATTATCGTATGGTTTCACTTATTTGTGGAGCATAAGAAATAACACAGAGGACATGGGGAGATGGAGAGGAGAAGGGAGTTGAGGGAAATTGGAAGGGGAGATGAACCATGAGAGACTATGGACTCTGAAAAACAATCTGAAGGGGCGGGGGATGGGAGGGTTGGGGAGCCTGGTGGTGGGTATTATGGAGGGCACGGATTGCATGGAGCACTGGGTGTGGTGCATAAACAATGAATTCTGTTACAATGAAACAAAATTAAATTTTAAAAAAATGGGTTAAAAAAAATACTTCCTTCATTTAACTCTGTAGTATTACTTTCTTCCTACATCTCCAAGGGGTTCTGTCTCAGTCATTTTGAATAAACCTCATTTTCCTCCTGTTCTTTAAATAGTGATGTTCTTGGGCTCTTGTTCTTGTCTCTTTTTTCTTCTCACCCAACGAGTGAGACGAGTCTCATCGTCATGGGTGGCATCATTCATTCCCATGACTTCAGTTAACACCTACATGCCAAGGACTCCTAAATCCCAACACAAAGAGCTGATACAATCTCACAGTTCTCTTGCCTACAACACTGCACGTTCAGTGCTTGTCTCCGTTCACATAGTAAATATCTAATTTCTAGATGCACCAGATCTGATTCACATGAAACCAGTCAGTTCTGAAGTCAAAAATGAAAAAGATAAAAACTAACATATAATCTTTCATTAGCACTTACCTAGATTTTAATAAAATAATAACCTATGTGTGTGTTTGTTTAATATCTCTTTTTCCCTGGGATATGAGACAGTGAATGTGCCCCCCCTCTCTCTAGGGCTTGACACAGTGGTGCTAAATAAACAGTTGTTAACAACTGTTGCAATTCCAATTGACACTTCTCATCTAACTATCAACCTTCTCAAACATCCTTTCTGGATGGTCAGGTATACCTAATTATACGCAAGGGTATTGCAGTGCAGGTCCTATGAAAAGTTGTTCTATCTTAGTACACAGGGCAATAATCTACTACTCAACTTCAAAAAATGATAAACCATGATTGTTAATCTGAATAGACTAGGTTGCACTGTATTAACAATCCTAAAATATTAGTGGCTCAGACAAATCGGGCTTATATTTATTCATGCTATATTTCTACTGATGTTTTCTACCAACAGAAGCTCCATGAGAAGTGTTATAGGCTGAAATAAAATGTGCCCAATTCATATATTGAAGCCCTCAATGTGACTATATTTGGAAAGAGCACCTTTAAACAGGTAACTGAGGTTCGATGAGATCAGAAGGATTTGTGTCCTTGTAAGAAGAAGAAGAAACACCAAGGGTATATGTGCACAGAGAAAAGGCCCTGTAGCAGCAAGAGAAGACTATACATAAGTGAAGGAGAGGGGCCTCAGGAGAAATCAAACCTAGTAGCCCATTGAATTTGGCCTCCCAGCCTCCAGAACTGTGACAAAATAAATTTCTGTTATTTAAGTTACCCAGGCTGTGGCATTTTTAAGTGGCAGCCCTATCAAACTGATATGAGCAGTAAAAATTTAAAAGTCCCTGGTGCCAATATCCTATTTATGCTTGGATGCTGTCCTGTTTCTGTGAAGTTCCAAGGATCAACATGAGGAGAAATTTTCATCCACTGTCAGTGGCAAGAATGTCATGAAGGACATGGTAGATGATCTGACTTTCCCAATGAAACCCAAGTCCCTCTAAATAGTCATTCTACCCATTAAGACCAGTCTTCTCCCAGGGATGGGGTTTAAAAAGCCCAAAGGAGAAATTTAGTAAACGGCAAACAAAACCTATCAGAAGGACATAAGCAGATCTTATGGGAGAGGGAAAGAATTGCCCTGGAGGATCTAGAAATTTCTCCCCTTAAGAAGAATTTTTTGAAGTACTGCATTTCCTCACTAATCAGAGTAACAGAAGTATTTAACCCTTGATAGCAGCCTACTCCATTCCTCTCCCTGTTTACCTTCTTCTTACTGGGCTTCCTCATGCTTTTCCTGACTGCCCAGGTTCACACCGAGACACATTCCAAACATGTTACCTGGGGAAATCTCCTTATCTGTCTCACTGATCCCATTCAGCTCTAGACTAATGAGTTAGTTTTTCTACACTAGACTTAGCAAATCACAACTCCAATTCAGTGCCAAAAACTGAATTGTGTCCTTCAAAAGCAGTACATTATCATATATTATATTATCAGTACATTATCATATAGTATATATTCTGTCACTGCATTTGTACCAAAAATATGACAACTTTTCATTTTCCATATTCTTATATAAGGCATAGATATTACTTTAATTATGCTACAAAATAGAACAATAGTATTGATACATTGTCCTTAATAAGGTTGTCTACATTGAACGTCAAGAAGCAAATGCTTTGACAGATCATTTTTTAAAAGCCTGTGATAAAATAGCAAAAATAGAGCAAAAACTTGAATATGCAGTTATGATTTCCATTCCTCAAGAAGACAGAAAAGAGTCCCAATCTAAATTCTATCTATATTAGCCCATATGTAAGGAATGTGACCAACAGAAGTTATCATGAAGACTCTTTAAAGTCAGTTCTGGTAAAGTTTCTGGTTCTGGTAAAGTTTCTGGTTTACTCAGAAGGTATTACTGACTCCAAGACAGACTCTTGGGAGGCAGACTCAGGAAACTCCTAGACCAAAGAAGATATTGTTTGATAGAACAGTAGCTCTGGGGGCAGGATACTGGAGGAAGCACCAAGCTGCCCTTGATTTACCATCAAGCTAAAATACTTGATTTATCATCAAGCTATAATTGACACATCCCAACCCTTTGGAAGTTATCCTAGAATTGCCTCTAATCCCAGCGCCTGATGCTCCCCTCCTATTTTGCTTCCTATTTGTCTTCCCATTTTGTCTCATGATAACATTACCAGTTGTCCCATTCTGTAGCTCATTTCTTTTTTTTTTTTTTTTGAACTTTCTATTCCCAAGAGATTGTCCAGTGTGTCCTCTTGGTCTCACAAGTGGTTCAGGTAGAGTCCAATGACTCACAATGAATCTACTTGTCTCTGAAGTCATTGCCAATGCCATCTTTCCATAGATTCCTCACTATAGTGTATTAGGCAAAGCTGTTCATCCCCATAACTGTGTGGAGCAGGAGAGAAAAAGGATGCTTTGCTATGACTGAGTTTACAACAGTTCTTTTGTTTCTATCCCTGGCCCTCCACTCAATGAGGAAGTGGTTTCAATCGTGTTTCCCCTCTTCCTAGCCAGGACAACAATTTCTGGCTCACATCCTATCCTAGCTACCTCAACCACGAACACACACTACCTACCAGCAATGCCCTAGTCTTGCCAAAAAGCTCAGCCTCTCAGCCACTTCTGCCATGAGTTATATCAGTAAAATTAACATGAGTCCTGTTTCCCTTTCAACTTTGCCTATATCAGTAACTTGCCATTTCCTTAAACTCTCCTTCACTTAAACTCATGTTGTAATGCTGTAAGCCATTAAACCAAAAGAAAACAAACAAAATAGCTTCCGGGTACTGCTTTTTAAAAGCCTCAAGAATGAAGTCAAAACCAGAGTTTTGAGAGTGGCTCCTTGGATAGGATCCATAGTGGCTGACAACTTGAAGCATATTCACACTGTCACCCCACGTCAAGAAGAAGCATCCCATAGCAGCTCCTCTCTGCAGCCATATTTCCTACCAGTTTCCTCCCCTGCAAGCTGCCTGCTGCCTTGCTTCTGTATGACCTTGGAGAAGGTCTCTGCCCCTTCCTTCAGAGGCACCCATTTCAGGTTGCCATCTCACAGTGACTGAGGTGTTCAGCTGTCACTCATTTACCCCATGCATCCAGGAGTATGATTACAATGCAGTTCTCTCTTTGAATAAATAATGTAGATCTGCCAGTTTCTGAATTTGCCCTGTAGAGGTCAGTTCCAGAAAAACTTTTTACTCTTTCTGCTATGCTTCTTTATATGGACTTGTGCAAATAGGTACTGCTTATTATCTCTTTTAGTGGAGGAAGGAAGGGGAGAAAATAAAGAAAAAAAAAACATTATATACATTGATCTGAAAACCATAACTGAAGCCAAGCAGTATGCTAGATGTTGGCACACGCATTTTTATTTTTGCAGAAAATGGGTCTGATTTGAGTACTGTCTGAATCCAAAGTCCATATTCTTCCCAATACATCATGCTGCCAGGCACCATAAAAAGCTGGTATCATTTTAAGAAATGGAGGAAGAAAAAGTATGGGATGAGTGGCCATTGTGCTAGAAAGAACTGCCTATGACACTTCTCTGGTTGTCTAGTCTCTCACTGACCTGCTTCACCAAGTCTCTTGTTCATTTATCCTTTGCCTATATAGTGTGATCTGAGGGACCAAAAAATGTCTCTTCCACCTTTTGATGACCATGCCTGAAACTTTAGCCTCATTCCCCTCAACTCTGTAGTCTTTAAGAATTCCCATGTAAAATAAAATGCTACATAGATCCTGGAATATATTTGTTGGTGGCCAGTGGGCAAGCCTAACAGATAACTTAAGTGAATATGTATTTGTTTTACTATTTGATAGAGTGAACCTCAATAATAGAGACTCATTAGAAAGCTTAGTTTTGGTAAGGGGGAAGAAAAAGAAAAGATGAAGGAAGTGAAAAGTCTAAAAGTCTAAAGGTATGAGCAACTTGGAGAAAACAGTCAAGGGCAGGCATTAGCCAATTAGTAAATTGGGGTAGTGATTAAAAACCCTCAATGTGGGAGAAGGAGGTAGAAAGAGAAAAATAGAAGGGTACCAAACTCCACTGTGGCTTAAAGGACAATACCATCCAAACTGATTGGGGGAGAGAAGCTTGAACAAATGATAAACTAATAAAATGAAAGAGAATTTGGGCACAACAGACTCCTAAGTTTATCTCTATTGTAGAACACATACCATTCTTGTTGAAATCGTCTATTTGCTGGAACCTCCATTAGATCATGGGTTTTAGAAGAGAGGAGCCTTTGTGTCTATTTTATTTGTGTGAGATTAGAGCACTGCCTGGAATGCACAGTTTAATTCATGTTCAATGGATGAATAAGTGAAAACAGTTTCCTTTCTTTTCTATTTCTCATACATAAAATCTTTGCTATGAAGAACCAGATATACTCATATATGATGGAACTTCAATTGTGTGTTTAGGATTTTTAGAGATTGTAGGACACTTTGGTAAATATAAACTGTTTCATTTACAGAAAAGCAAATATCTTCCCTTAGAAATGTGGTAATGTCCAACATCTAACAAATGATATTTTTGTGATAATTATTATTTGTCATCAGCATTTTACTAATTTTCAAGGGTCTTTATTTATGGTTAAACATGCTTCTTTACATATTCTATTTATATATATGTCATTTAAATCAAGCTCTACTCTGACAGCTATTACATTATACTTCGATATATATAACACAGATGTAGATAAAATATAGCTAATGATTCCAGAATAGTTCCTCTAGACGTGCTATATATTTTAAATTTAATTTAATCTCCTTCTTACATATCAGGGGAAAATGTGTGAGGTTTTTTTTTCCCATGTATCCCTCTTTCCTCATTATCAAAGTGTTTATACTGAATTATTTTTAAAAGGCAGCATTTAGTATTCAATCAAATAATAAGGAGAATGTGTTCCTTCCCAGTGGTTTAATAATAATTCTTGCATCACCAACCCTGAATATTCATGTTATGGAAATGTGTCCTACTTCTATAGATTTCATCATTGTCAGCTGGTGCCACAGCAGAACACAGGGACAGTTAGTCAGTCTAAATACATTCAGCATTTCAACAATTACCAAAATGTCTTCCCTGACTTACTATCAATAATTCAACTTTTGAGGAATATAATACTGAGACACAGGAGACTGACCAATAAATATTCTGCTATTCTTTGGAAAACCTTAATTGCATAAAATTGTGATATCACTTGACTCAAGTCTTACTTCAGCTATATCTGCATGGCATAAAGATGATTGAGCGATTCAGTGGGGGAAATAAATCAATGAAGACAGTTTTTTTGTCTTTAGGTAAAGTGACTTATTGCATATTTATTTTTCCCCCACTTTGCTGTTAGAACACAGCTTGTCAATGGTCTGATATTCATCATCTTCATTCCTCAAAACATTTATTAGTCATGCTTTAACCTCAATTCTCTTGGCAGTATGACCTTGGCCTAGTCACTTAATCTCCCTAGAATTCAGTTTCTTCATCTGTAAAATGGGTAAGGTAGACCGGGTTGGGGTTAAGAAACTTGTTCCATAAAGAAACAAGTATTTTAGGCTTTGTGGGACATACAATCTCTGTTACAACTATTCAGCTCTGCTATTTTAATGCAAAAGCAGCCATACATGATATGTAAATGCATAAGCATTTCTGTGTTCCAATAAAATGTTATTTATAAAAACAGGCAGGCAGCGAGACAGGTTTGGCTTTGTATAGCAGTTAGCCAATCCCTTTCAGGTTTTTTTCAAATCTATGATCCTATATGTTAGATACCTGTAAGGCACCTGAACACATAGGGGAATGAACTCATCTAGTCTTTCAGTGACCTAGAATTAAAGGGGCCTAGAAATTCTCCATTACAGAAAAATTCCTCTGAAAAAATCAAGTACCCCCAAGTAAACTCAACTGATTAACAGATTGACAAAGATTCCTTAATTCTGGCTAGGCAGCACACATTTTATTGGTAGCCCAGAGTGTATAGATTCTGTGAAATCCAGGCCAAGTCTCCAGGTTGTTTCTAGTAAAGGAAAGAATATGCTTGCAAGAATGACAGGATTTCACTCCAAGTTTTGTTGCTTTTGACTGCACTGAAGGAACTAATCAGCTTTAAAACAAATATTAGGTCACATTGTAGCTTCAAACTTAGAGAATAAAAAAAGAGAACCATTTTTGCATCTCTGTGTAGAGTACCTATTTCATTAAGTAGCTCAGATGGATAAAAGTCTCAAAAGTCAAGGTCATGAGTTAATCCCTTGTGAATGTCTGTCTGTGAAGATCTGCAGTTTCATCCTACTACACAGAGAAACACACACATGAAGGGTATAAGACTTGACAATGCCTGTCTATGGAGATCTAGTAGATAACTGTATGCTGAAAGAGGATTCTGTCACATTCAAATTAACTTTAAAATGTTTATGGGGGGGCACCTGGGTGGCTCAGTGGGTTAAGCCGCTGCCTTCGGCTCAGGTCATGATCTCAGGGTCCTGGGATCGAGTCCCACATCGGGCTCTCTGCTCAGCAGGGAGCCTGCTTCCCTCTCTCTCTCTCTCTGCCTGCCTCTCCATCTACTTGTGACCTCTCTCTGTCAAATAAATAAATAAAATCTTTAAAAAAAATGTTTATAGGGGTATGATAACTGTCCAAGAAACATGTCCACAGTGACAAGGAATCCAAGGATAATAAAACAAAAGACAGATGGGGAGCCTGGGTGGCTCAGTTGGTTAAGTGTCTAGCTTCAACTCAGGTCATTATCCCAGTGTCCCGGGATCAAGCTCCACATTGGGTTCCCTGCTCAGCAGGGAGTCTGCTTCTCCCTCCTGCTGTTCTTGTGTTCTTGCTCACTCTCTCTCTCTCTCCCCTTCTCAAAGAAATAAATAAAATCTTTAAAAAAAAAAAAAAAAGAAGGACAGAGTCCATTTGGTTTGTAGCAGGGTTTCTCAACCCTGGCACTACTAATATTTGAACTAGATAATTCTTTGTTGCAGTTTGCAGGGTGTGGGGGGCATTGCTGTTCATTGTAGGATGCACAGGATGTAGATGGACTATGAGCAGCTCACTATCCCTTTCCTCAGTCATAACAAACAAAAATGTTTCCACACATTGACAGATGTTCTGGGTGGGGGAGAAGGCAAAGCCACACCTAGTTGAGAACACGTGGATTACAGAAACTTAAAGATACTGAATTTGCCATAAATCATTATTCATGCCACAGAAGTTAAGTAGTACCCCAGACCAACACAGATATTCAAAAATATTTTATTACAGTGACTTCCCATGTCCTTTCTGACTAATTCTTTCCCCCTCTCAGTATATCACAGAATACCCAGACAACATGAAGTGGAGGGGACGTTATCCAGAGAAAGAACACCACTATCTTTGTCCTTTGTCTTTAGCAGTATCTAACCCCTGCCCAATGGCAATGTTCCCATTTCTAAATTTTATATACATGGAACTCAGACCCAACTCACTATCTATCCCACTCAACTTCTAGACTATTTTTCATGACTGCTTGCTCCAGTTACTGGTGAAAAGACCTACAGAGTTTTAGGCCATAACTCAATTGCCTAGCATGGAGAGCCTGTAAAAGTCTGGGTTCTCAAACACCAGATCTCAAAACCCTATCCCAGGACCTGCATCTCTTTTTATTCCTACACTACCTAAATCCCTGCCTGGTTTTCACAGTTTTCTTAGGCAATACTGCCTATTCTCCAAACCTCACTTTTCTGGGTCTCTACTACTTGCTACACTTCCAGCTACCATAAACTATTTGTTGAGAATTCACTGGGTCATTTCCTTCTGCTCTATTCCCCTGTCTACCCCTGTGGGTAGAACCTTGTGGTTCTACTCTATCTCTGTATTCCAATTATCTCAGTTCTGTAGGATCTCACTGTTGGGTTGTGGCTGTAAAATCAATCTTCTACTTACTCCTGTCAGTGGAATAATAATGAAAGAGGAAAGAGGGGAGAAGTAGTTGTGTGGTTACTTCAAAGGCATCCCACCTTGAAAAGCTTCCTAGTATAACCTGACAAACAGAATTCTGATTATTAAAAGAAAAATCAACACAGGATATACTGTTATGGATATGAGGCTTTCCAACATTCTATGTCATGTGGAAGTTTCTACCAGGCTCTGATATTACAGGTAGAGAGAATAAAATCAGCAAGTCAGTAAGGTAAAAGGACCTATGCATGAACAGTACTTCTCTGCATGGAAAATAAAAACAATAGAGATAATAACAAGTGGAAACAAAACACAAGATATTAATTTTAAATCTTATGCAAAATCATTTTTTACTTCAATTTGAGGAAAATAGTATCAGGTCATATTCAATTACAAATGTAAGTATGTATATTAATGCACCATTGTTTCAATAGTCATATATCCAGGAAAAGTTCATTCAAGCATAAAAGTCACTAGGAAAAGTTTAAACACAAAGGGGATTTTTATTTCACCTCTGAGGTGAGATTAAGGAGAAAGTCTACTTTCTTGGTTTATGCTGTATGTGGTAAGGACCAATGAAAAATATCTGAATCATAAACATCCTAAACTGTGCAGCCTTAACCACAGACATGTAGAAACTCCAAAGGCTGACAGGGAGAATAGCATGGGCCTGGATCCCAGGGAGTACAGGGCTAGGGTGGGGAGAGAGATAGAGGGGGTCACTCAGCTGGATGTAGAATATGAGAGGTTGGCCATTAATCGAGTTTTGGAGGGGAGGAGAGTGGGAGGCTGGGGATCCTGGTTGTGGGTATTAAGGAGGGCAAGTATTGCATGGAGCACTGGGTGTGGTGCATAAACAATGAATCTTGGAACACTGAAAAAAAAATTAAATTAAAAATTTTTTAAAAATCCTAATGACAAAGGGGACTCCCCCAATGCTCAGGGGAGGTTACTTCTGCAGAGATGTCTAGGGTAAGCAGTAAGCAGAGACCATGGTAATGCTATGGTTCAAGGAAGAGTCACCTGGTTAGAACCATATCCCTAACCAATAGCTCAAAACATGTAGACAATAAATGGAACAATAAATGTGAAGTTGACAAGTTCTAGAATGGCTGTCATGTCTCAGTCAAACATAATGGGTTCCAGATCAAGCCTTGATGGGGAGAGTCAGTATGGTCAGAAATTAAGGAAATCGGTTCCTAGAATCCATCCATTGGAAAAGATGAAGGGCTAGCTGAGCCCTCCTCATTCATTTACTCATTTATCCAATCCTTCGTTCAATAAATGGATACTAATAATACCTACCAAACAATACTAGACACTATTCCTAACACTATGAATTCAATGCAGAAAAAATAAGCATGGTCCCTGCCCGTATGAATAGCTTTGCTGGAAATGCTTTGAAAAACAGTAAATATACAGGTTAAAAATTTTCATCAAGATAGGGCTTATAGACACAAAGTGCTAGCAAGTGCTGGCAAGCTGCCAGTGCCCCCTGAAAAAAATCTGCTCCAACCCATAGGCAGCCAGATTAGTAGCAAGAAAAGAAAGGTTTACAAAACCTTGTAAATAATAAATGGAGGCCTTGACGATGATGATGATGATGATGATGATGATGAGTAGTTAGATAATTGTTTCAGGTTCTAATCAAAAGACTGAAATGACATTAGTTATTTAAACAGAAAGAAATGAATAAAAAAGAGTTGTTAATTCAGTAGTAAAAATTATTAATTAGGTACTAAAAAGACAAAAAGAAAACTCTAGGGTATCACAGATAGAGTAACTATAAGACATAGCTGCCATCCCTAACATTGGAAGAACAAAGAAAAGTAGTTGGAATTATTAACAGAAGCCTGGAGGATAGACGTCATAGTACTATAACTCAGATTCTCAAGGAGCTGGGGATATTCTGAGGTGTGGAGAACCTGAGCTCAGAAGGAGGAAGAGTCACATGGGGCTGGATCCCAGACCACTGACGAGTGGGAGTGGGCCAGCTGAATCTGGGGTCTGTATGGGCTCACTCTATGGCTGTTGGGGAAAAACCACAAACTAGGCTCAACTACTGCTAGTGGAACACAGTGCTGCTGCTGGGGCAAAAAAAAAAGCATTGCAGGGAAAAGTATTGCTGGAGTGTTGCTTATGGGAAAAGAAAGCTGACAGAAAGCAAATAAGAAGAAAAACTAAAAGCAACAGTAAAGAGGAAGGAACATGTTTCATCTACCTCCTTCGGCTTGCAATCTCCATCTAGAATCCCCTCACTGACAGAGTTTAAACAACTGGCAAATCAGAAACATGACTTGTAGATTCCCAGCCCAGTATCAAAAAGGAAATATGGAACAGTGAAGCCAGGAGATGATAGTTTAATAACCAGCCCAACCAATCTAGGGCAAATTCTTTACCTTTTTGAGGTATAGTCTGTCAAATTAGAATACTAATGTCTATCACAAGAAGATGTCTTGAGAATTACACAAAATGTATAAAAAGTACTTCAGATAGTGCTTGACAAATAAAATACATTATTTCACAATTAATGGTTTCTGCTCCTGATTCCTCCTACCAAGTACATCTGCCATCTCTAGTGCCTTCCTTAAACAACAACTCTGTAGAACTCCATGTGTGGTCTGATCTATTGCCAGAATATATCTCAGCACGAAAAAATCTATTTATAAGGCCTCAACCAATGGGGCGCTCTTTTAATATGGGGACCATATTTGGCTCTTATATTTTCACTTCCACTCCTCCCTGTCAACCTGAAAATCTGGCAAAAATAAACAAACAAATAAATAAATATCGCCTACATACTTCCTTGTTCTTGCCACCATCAATCCAACAGGCCAGCTTTCCATTAAGACACATTCAATTTCTTTCATTCTGTTTCAAGAACAGTTCTAGAAAGATTTCAAACTTGATCCAACATCCTTCACTCTAAAGAACAGTCTTCATTCACTACCTTGTGTCCTAAGAGGATCACATGCCCAAAAAGCAAACAGAGGAACCCACTACCATTTTTCTGATGTTCTCAGTCCAGCAGCAGCACTCCAGACTAGGAAGGACAGCTACTGAAGGTAGAGCAGTATGTGATGCATTATGGCACATTTTAGAGGGAAAATTCACATGCCTGTGAATGGCCCATAAAACCAACTCCCACATAAAAGCAAAATATAGCTCTTCTGCTATCTTACCTGCAATCATGGGTTCTTAATAGTTCATTCCCTTCTTGATCCAAGGCTCATGTGGTTCTAACTTTATTAATTATAAGACCGTGGGAAATTTTCAACCTCTAAGCCTCATTTAATTAAAATAGTATTCCTAACATTATCTCACAGGTTTGTTGTAGGAATTAGATAAAACAATACATGTTCAAGGCAAGACAGGAAACAGAGAGTAGTTGTTGGTACATCGTTGGTACATAGTTTCAGTTTTGTAAGCTGAAAAAGTTTTGGAAATCTCTTGCACAGAAATGTAAATATATGAACTACACATTTAAAGTGATTACAGTGGCAAATTTTATGTTCTGTATTTTTTACAATTTTAAAAAATGTTTATTGAATTAAATGAATAAAAAGTTCCTATCACATGCACAGGTGCACATACACACAGAATACACATTCATCACTCATTACAATGCCTGGGACATCATAAGCACTCAATTATCTATAAGGTTCTGTCTCTTTCCCCTTTGAGCCTCCCAACAATCTCCTGACTTCAATTTCACCTGCATGATTTGCTAATTTCTTTCCCTCTGAACATTGTGTAGGCTTCATCACATTCTGTCCAGTGCTGATTCTTAACAGTTCAGTGTGGGCATGCTTTATCTTGCCAAGTAGACTGTCAGCTCCCACAGAGAAGGGACCACCTCTTATATTTCTTCTATATTCCTCTTCATGTCCAATGCAATTTTTGCACTAACTTCTGGCTGACATTCTACTTCAAATGAGATGGACCTTCCCAGAGCCAGAACATTCCAGTTATCCCAGCCTGCTCTTGGGCTTCCACTCATCATCATCAATCAACATTTATTTATTGATCTATTAGCTTATATTCAGACAAGGGGACAACAGCAATGGGCAGAGAAATGGGAAGAAAATAAAAGATATATAAGACATGATTATTGTCCTCAAAAGGCTTACAATCTATTTGCACAGACAAAGCAAACATAACAATGTTGGTAAAACTGCAAGGAAAAATGTTAAATGTCCACTGAGTATTAACAGACAATACAGGAATTCAGCAAGCCATGGTACTTCAAGGGAAGTTCAATAGGAGATCAGTTTTAGAAAAACTTAAGTACAAGAGTATATACAAAGTATATATTCTTTAGAATTAAGAAGATTCTTCAAGGGATAATCAAGAAGATTCTTCAAAGTGTAAAAAGTGTACCTGCCTACTAACTCTAACTTTGAGATTATCATATATTTTCAGGATAATAACAGTAACAACAGTCTCCATATACTCCAGCAGACTATATACTATCACAAATACTAAGGTAAGGGGTGCATCACCCCTATTTATAAGAAACAGTTACTTGCCTATAGATGTAGAGATAGTTAGAACTGAATTTGAACACATCTGTCTGACTCCAAAGCATGAATTCTTCCCACTATACAACTCATTCATTCATCAAACATTTATTGAGAATCTACTCTGGACAAACATTATGCTAAAGACATTAAACTGAATAAAGTATGAGCCCCTTCCCCTCGAAGGGGCTCATGGTCTGATGAGAAGGCAGTTACATAAAGATACCACCCACACAGATTCCTTGCTCAGCAGGGAGCCTGCTTCTCTCTCTGCCTCTGCCTGCTTGTGCTTTCTCTCTCACTCTCTCTCTCTCTCTCTGACAAATAAATAAATACATTAAAAAATCTTTAAAAAAAAAAAAAGATACCACCCACACAAAATGTGCTGAGTCTAAGAACAGAGATATGCAAGAAGTTATGAAGCACGTAGGAAGGAAACCTAATCCATCCTGGGAAATCCTGAAAGGTTTCTGGAGGAGGAGAATTCTTTGTTAAGTCTTAAGGGATAAAATAAACAATAATAGCTTACATTTGTGTACATACTAGGCAGAGACTATTATTAGCCCTAATTTACAGATGAGAAATTGAAGCACAGAGAAGTGAGCAACTTGCCCGAGCTTCGGTAGTTTATAAATAGATGTTAGAAACAGGTTATGTATCTGTTCTCTCTTAATCTCTACAATATACTGCACATGAATAGGAGTTTGCCAGAAAAGTTTAAAGAGCAAGGCAAAGGCAAGAAACTGCATTGAATGGCACAATATAAAAAGTATAGTATGTCTGGAGCAGGAAATAACAAGAGAGGAAATTAGAGAAATATGGGTCAGATCACAAAAGATCTTGTGTAACATGTAAAGGATCTTAGAATTTATCCTATGAACTATGGAAGGATACCGAAGATCTGTACATTAACAAATTATTATGTCAGCTATCTGAAGGATGAATGTGAGTTAAGATTAATGGGAACGAGATCCAATAGCAAAGTGTTGTTATTGTTGTAAAAAATAAAACATAACATACATTTACCTCCTAACAATTTTTAAGTATTTAGTACACCAAGGGGACAGATTTAATATGTAGCAAAGAGAAGAAGAGAACCTAAACTTGAATAGAGAGAGCAAGATAGAAAACTTTGAAATAAGGTGTGTCCAGGTGGCAAAAGAGGCAGAACTTGGTGATGAACTAGATGTGCCTTTCTCCCTACTCATCATAATTTCCTGTTTTAAATAATTTGTCCAGGAAAAGAGAAAACATAAATGTTTATGTTTGTCACTCTGGAATTGGCTAGACATAGTACTAAGCACAGGGGCAATAAGAATGAATAAGATATGCTTCCCATCCCAGAAAGGCCTACAGTCTGGAATAGAAGTAGAGAAGGACAGTGCAATAAAGGATTATGTGGTTATAAAAGAAATAGGTACAACATTTACTGGGGATCCAAAGCTGATGTGGTTAGCCCTAACCAGGGGAGATAATAGAAGGGTTGAAGAGGATATGCCTCAAAGTGAATCTGAACAGACACTTCCCAGTGGATCATGTATGCTCTCAGGTGAATATTTTTCCAATGGAGAGTAGCAGGAATATAGCAGAACAAAGTTTCAATGTGAAGAAGTTGGAGATAGGGGGCACGATAAATATGTGGACGCCTGAAGGCATCAAAAGTTATTAGCTGCTGGTTCCTCCATTAAAACACCTAAGCACAAGTAGGAAATTGGGGTCACAGAACAATGAAGGTGGGAGACAAGACAGTGATCTGCCATAAAACTACAAGAAGTGCTCTGGTTTTATAGCGCTCTCTGAGGCCACATCATCACACTCTACCTAACCCCACCTGAGCTAGAGTCAGTGCTCATTATGCTTAGAGAAGTGTATTAATGTTTTAGAAGTCTATTAATTCTACCCTAACCTCTAGCATTTCGTATAATTGTAGGATGTCATCTTGAGATTCACAGTTAAGGGTCTCTGTATCAGGCACTTTCCATTGTTCTTCTAAAGAATTTTAAATTACCTCATAATATCTTATATTTGGAAGCTTCACTGCCTCAGTCACAAGTATTGATCTTTGTGAGCAAAAGTAACTTTTTTTGACCAATGTGTTTATACAGACATAATTTTTTTCCAAATTGTAACGCCTAATGCCTAAAGGACAATATTATTTATAAATACAAACTCTCAGACTTGAAAAAGAACACCTTCGTTTATCCTGTTTAATATACAACATCTATGCAAACACTTCTAAATTTAGGAATCTTCCTGGAAATGGTTATTAATGCCCTTTCAAAGTCAAACTTCTACTGCTATCCCTAACAATCAATTTAAAAAGAAGGGAAATTCTGTTATTAAAACTGGTAACAGACTTTCTAGATCATTAAATGTACTGTCTTCAATACAGCAGCATAGGTTATAAATCAAGTTCTTTGAATAATCTCCATATTCAATAAAATACTTAATGAAAAGTATTTTTCATTAATAAAAATAAAATTATTTAGTGGGAAGTATTTAATTAAGTTATTTTAATTAGATGTACACATTAATCATGAAATTGTGCAGAATAATTGCAATGACATTTCTCTATTATAATGAAACTTGTAGTGATAATAGAACATAAACAGATAAGAGAAAACATGCAAGTCAGTAATTATTTGGAGTAATTTTAAAATTGTTTAGTAAAGATTGTATCTCCCACGATAAAATAATAGGTTCTCATTATATGAAGATGACTTACTTGGAATGGGGAACCAAAACTCTTATCTCTCGCCATCAGCCATGCCCCATCCAATTACCACATCCAGAAGTATCAACAGCTCTGATTACATGCCAGACTGAAGATAGATAGCTATAGAACTTTCACATATTCAATACCTGTAAAAAAATAAACTGAGGTTATGACAGCAGAAGACAGTAGACTAAGAGCTAAAGTTAAGTCCTGCCTTTTCACACATAATACCACGTTAATTAATCACACTGTACCTCCCCAGTGCCCAGACAGAAAATAAAGTGTCTGAAGTTTCAACTGGGAAAGATGACTCACCCTAAAACTTTTTGAGAAGCTTATGAGGGTTTAACAATGCTTATGAATTGCTACTTGTGTCTTAGGTGTGGGGGCAGTGGTCACGATGGAATGAGGCAAAAGAGTTTGATAAAATGGGAAATAAGTGTTTCTATAGCAGTCATATATTAAAATGACAAGGTATGTATCACAAACTTTTACACAAACATTTTAGCATATGGTGCATATATTCCAAGTAACATAAATGCGAAAGAAAAGGACTCTAGTACCATATGACCAGCTTCAACACTGAAAAAAAAACAAATTAATGTAAGAGAAATTAATGATCTCATAAACGTTTCAAGAATGAAAATACTGCTTTCTCCTCAACATAGAAAGAAATAATTTCTGGTAATAAATTATACCAGATATTTTAGTGGTGATGCTATTTCTTTAAAAAATGTATTTTTAATTGTCCTACAGATTTCCTTAAGCATACAAAAAGAAATCAGAGACTCCATTTGTCATAGAAAGCCCTCAAAACAGGCAGTATTCTTCCCAGTGCTAAAAGGATTTGAAATACATACCAGCATACCTTACAAGTCAAATGTTCCCTACAATGTCTTCTCACCAAACAGAGGTGTTTTCACAAAGCAACAGGATTCAAAAGAAATAGAAGTAGGACTGTTTTTACAGTAAAGCATTATCTATGGAGAAACCCTCTCTCTGTGTCATGCAGGCTAAATGCTACTGATACCAATGATAACATTAATATAATGGCTCCACTCATTTAATGTTACTTAAGTATCTCCAACTGACATGTTGGAATAAGGCTTTTTTTTTTCTTGTAAATTCTAATTAGGTCCCCTTCCTTCTTTCTTTTCTCCCTCACACTCTTCCTTTCTCCATCTCTCCATCTTGTCTTTTCTTTTGCCCAATAGTAAAAAATGGGTGCTAGTAGGTCTACATGTACTTCAGTCCCTACCCCAGGCCACAGTAGAACACCAACAGATCATTACATAGCATAAACCTATCACATCTCCACCCCATTTGTCCCCAACAAGAAAAAAATTCTATTTCTTGTCTATCTCAGTGCCTACATCAAAAATTTAGGCAGGTCACCTTTGCTTGTCATCCTCCCACATCCATTAACTTGCCAAAACTCAACATTCTTGCTAAAAGCCTCTCAAATCCATTCACTCCCCACCATTTCCCTGTGCCTACAAAATCTAGCCCCCACAATCTCTTCCTTGTCTCCTCAGTGGTCTTCATGCCTCCATTATAGGCCCCTCCAACAGCTCTTCACACTGCAGCTAGATTAATCAATCTAAAATGCAAATCTTGTCAAGGTACTCATCTGCTTAAGTCATTTCAATGGCTCCCCATGTTCTTAGCATAAAGTCTTATATGCTCACAATACACGTTTTTATAATAACACTCTGCTTATGTCTTAACCTCCCTTCTCATTACTGACTCTTACAAAAACTATCTCTATTTTAGCTATCATGAACTACAGACAAGTTCTGAGGCCTTTGCACCTTGCCCCCTTTACTAGAAAATGCTCCCTGCCTTTAACATGATGGACTCTTAAATGATTTAAAGGATTCATCTCAAATGTTAGTTCCTCCAGGATACCTTCTATCCTACCTGCTTGATATTTCTACAGTAGGTGTTCACTCTTAGCTTCCCTCAAATGTCAGTAGTTGTTGAAAAAAATTTAAGTTCCGTTGCACACCTGGTTTGACTATAGCATGTGTGTATAAAGATCTAAGATAACTAACAATGAATGAAGTCCCTCAGCTTTGCATCCCACATTCAAATGTTTAGATACACACATACACCCAGACCATTTTAACTCTAAACTACTCAAGGTTGACAGAGACCCTGATAACATCAAATCTAAGTTCTATAAATATAAAAATACATGGGTTTATACATCTAGAAAACCAAGGTTTGACTTTGCTAGGAGATATCTCTAGCTTTATTAATATAAAAGTCAACCTTTATTGTTCCAGGATCATCCCAATGACACATAATTGTCTGAAAGCTGATCAACTGCTTCCTTCTCACAGTAGTTAGGAGCTGCCAGATTAACAAGAGGATAGAGAATCACCCAGCTCTAACACACTTACTGTTATCCAAATCAAACAAACAAGTGTGATAACTAGAAGCAAATTCAATCAAAAGAAACATTATCACTGTCTTAATGATTAACATGAAACCAGTTATCTAACAAAAAAAATTTTAGACCTTATTTTAGAATAACAAAAAATTTTAGACCTAATTTGAGGTGACTTAAAACTTAGAAGTTTATAACATTAAAGCTTAATTCTGTGATGAGCCAGCTGGCATTAAGATAAACTATGTGCCCAATTTACAAGAATCTCTTGGATAAGAAGCCGAAGATTCAACTCTCAAACACAATATCTAAGCTTTAGTTTAAAGTGTGATGTGTGGGGAAGGAGGTAATGTGTGAATATGCTCGGCTTGCTCTGATGGTTCATAGGCAACAAGTCTGGTAAGCACAGTTTCAATAAATCTTGTTATTAGCAGAAGACATAATCCACAAAGTCTTACCTTCCCTGCCAAGTTATTTTTCTATATTCTGTATGGTTGAGTGCATAATACTGTGCTACCTTATCAAGTATGGTTGGTACTGGAAGCTCCACCCAGACTCCCTCCTCAGAGTTAAAGCAGCCTTCCCCAATATCAGAAATACCATCTTTTAAGAGCTCACAGTTGTGTCCCTCACAAAGAAAGATCCTTGGCTACAAGGAACTATCTCACTTAGGTTAAGGCCCCTCCCAGGGGAGAGCCAACAGTCAATGACCAATTCATAGTAGGAACAAAGACTCCCTTGCTTCAGTTTGGAACAACTCTGAAGGAACAACCCAGCAACAAAGCTCTCTATAAACTCCACTGATGCCTCAGCTGCACTGAAGTTCATCTTCTCCCTCTTCCCAATCCTACTTTTCTCATTTCCTTACAGGTCCATTGATAGATCACTTTTCAAAAAACCTTCTACATGCAACTCTTCATCTCAGAATCAATTTCCAAGACAACCTAATCTAAGACTCAAGTCAATAATTATATAATGCAAATATAGCAGTATACAGTACATTTGCTGACTTTATCATAACTTTGTCCTGGTCTTCTATTAAAGATCTAGAACCTATTAATTGAGGCCAAGGCAAGATCTAGAACTTATCTATCCCAGCTAACTCCGGTTACCTTTTTTTTCATTAAATTTTAGTTATCATATAATACATTATTGGTTTCTGGAGTACAATTCAGTGATTCATCACCTACATATGACACCCAGTGCTCACCACAACAAGCACCCTCTTTAATACCCATCACCCATCTAGCCCATCCCCCACCCATCAACTCTCAGCTTATTCTCTATCATTAAGAGTCTCTTATGGTTTCCTTCTCTCCTTTTTTTCTTTTCCCTCTTCCCATTAGTTCACCTCTTTTATTTCCTAAATTCTACATATGAGTGAGATCATATGATATGTTTTTCTCTGACTGCCTTATTTAACTTAGCATAATACTCTGGCTCTATTCACATCATTGCAAATGGCGAGATTTCATTCTTTTTGATGGCTGAAGAATATTCCATTGTGTGTGTGTGTGTGTGTGTGTGTGTGTGTGTGTGTATACACATACAACCTCTTCGATATTCACTCATCAGTTGATGGACATTTGGGCTCTCTAAATATTTTGGCTATTGTTGATAATGCTGCTATAAACATTGGGGTGCATGTACCCCTTCAAATCTGTATTTTGGTATCCTTTGGATAAATACCTAGGAATGCAGTTCCTGGATCATACGGTAGTTCTATTTTTAACTTTTTGAGGAACCTCCATGCTATCCTCCAGAGTGACTGCACCAGTTTGCATTCCCACCTACAGTGCAGGAGGGTTACCCTTTCTCTGCATCCTCATCAACATCTGTTATTTATTGTGTTGTTAATTTTAACCATTTTGCTGGGTATGAAGTGGTATCTCATCATGGTTTTGAATTGTAGTTCCCTGATAATGACTGATGTTGAGCATCTTTTCCTTTGTCTGTTAGCCATCTGGATGTCTTCTTTGGAAAATGCCTATTCATGTCTTCTGCCCATTTCTTATCTAGTTCCCTTTTAACTGCAATAAAATTTAGAAACTAATTGATATTAAAGACACCTGATTTCTACCCTTAATTCCTGAACAGTTTTCAATGTTTGGCAAAAGTTGTTGGATAATTTTATCATCACCAGTATCATCATCATTATAAGAGAGGTAACAGTCTAGATAAAATTCTAATTTAAAGAGCACAAATAGAAAAGAATAAAAATGATTTGACCACAGAAGATCATTATGTTCTTAAAGATATGGGAAATGTATTTTGTTGGACTTATAAAGACTCTGGTCTTTTCTGATAAAAATAAAAAGACTTAGAATAGCATTTACTTCTCATGTTCTCAATCTTTTAAGATATCCTTTTGAAATGAATGAAAGGTTGCCATTGAATCACTGATACTTTTACCCCATCCACTTCTGCTAGCTAATAGGATCCAACAGTACATTAAAAGGATTATTCACCAGGACAAAGTGGGATTTATTCCTGGGCTGCAGGGGCAGTTCAATATCCACAGATTGATCAATGTGATATACTACATTAATAAAAGGAAGGGTAAGAACCATATGATCCTCTCAATAGATGCAGAAAAACCATTTGACAAAATGCAGCATCCTTTCTTGATAAAAACTCTCCACCATGCAGGAATAGAGGGAACATACCTCAATATCACTCCTCAATCCAAATGATATGAAAAGATTCTAGGCTTGGAGGTCTTTGTGTTTTTGAGTTTTGTTGTTGTTGTTTTGGTACTACCATTTTGAAAAGCAGAAATCAAATCAGTTGGTCCACCTAATGGCAGTCTCATTTGTCTCAGACTAAAGCTTCTCTTCCAGAGCATATGGATTAGGAAACTCCTAAATAGATCAGGGTACAATTGCAAACAAATGCATATGTGCCATCCCTTTAAGAAAATATAACTTGTATATTTAGGTGGAGGTTGCCACATAGTAAAGGCAACTTGCCCACAGAATTGAACCTTCTTTTTATTTTTTTTTTTAAGATTCTATTTATTTATTTGTCAGAGGAGAGAGTGCACAGGCAGGCAGAGTGGCAGTCAGAGGCAGAGGGTGAAGCAAGCTCTCTGCTGAGCAAGGAGCGCGGTGTGGGACTTGATCCCAGGATGCTAGGATCATGACCTGAGCGGAAAGCAGCCGCTTAACCAACTGAGCCACCCAGGCATCCCGAGCCTTCTGTTTAAATAGAAATTTCTGTCACGTACAGAAAAATCACTAACTTGACAGTGGCTTCCTATAACTGAATGACAGAGCCCTGCTCTTGTTAAGGAAAGGAACAGATGCAAATAGGGGCATCTGTCTGTAAAGACCCATTCTTTACATGTTTTCTGGAAAAAATAAAATGACATGTCCTTCCCTTTTGCTTCCAGTGAATCAAAGCTAGACCAGTGTCTCCAAACTTTTACACTATACACCTTTAGGTGTACGAATATTTTGAACATTCACATATATACATAAAATATATAAATTATATCCATGTACTGCTGTGCTAGCAGATACATTTCAAAACATACAATAGAAATATTTTAAAAGGGCGCCTGGGTGGCTCAGTCATTAAGTGTCTGCCTTCGGCTCAGGTCATGGTCCCAGGGTCCTGGAATCGAGTACTGCATCAGGCTGCCTGCTCATTGGGGAATCTGTTTCTCCTTCTCCCACTCCCCCTGCTTGTGTTTCCTCTCTTGCTGTCTCTCTCTCTGTCAAATAAATAAAATCTTAGGAAAAAAAAAAGAAAGAAAGAAACGTTTTAAAAATTTAAAGAAAAACTTGAACTTTATATATATATAACTTTGGCTTGCTAATTAATAGCCCACAATTTTTTCTTCACATTCTTATTAATAATCTTAAAAGTAAATGTTGATGCACTCAAATGTACATAATTTCTTTTGATCTTTGCTTCATATTTATTGATGCTGTGATTCAAAGTCTAGTTCTGGGGCACCTGGGTGGCTCAGTGGGCTCTGTCTTCAGCTCAGGTCATGATCTCAGGGTCCTGGGATCGAGCCCTGCTATAGGGATCTCTGCTCAGAAGGGAACCTACTCCCCCCTCCCCCGCCTCTCTGCCTACTTGTGATCTCTGTCTGTCAAATAAATAAATAAGTAAATCTTTTTTTAAAAAGTCTATAAACATTGAGGTACAGATGGCCCTTCTTTTCACTACATCTGTATCTTTGGGGTGAATACCCAGTAGTGCAAGTGCAGGGTCATAGGGAAGCTCTATTTTTAATTTCTTGAGGAATCTCCTCACTGTTCTCCAAAGTGGCTGTACCAACTTGTATTCCCACCAACAGTGTAAGAGTGTTCCCCTTTCTCCACATCCCCTCCAACACATGTTGTTTCATGTCTTGCTAATTTTGGCCATTCTAACTGGTGTAAGGTGGTATCTCAATGTGGTTTTAATTTTAATGTCCCTGATGGCTAGTGATAATGAACATTTTTTCATGTTTCTGATAGCCATTTGTATGTCTTCATTGGAGAAGTGTCTGTTCATATCTTCTGCCCATTTTTTATATGATTGTTCTGTGTGTGTTGAGTTTGAAGAGTTCTTTTGTAGCAACATGGACAGGACTGGAAGAGATTATGCTGAGTGAAATAAGTCAAGCAGAGAGAGTCAATTATCATATGGTTTTAGTGGAGCATAACAAATAGCATGGAGGACAAGGGGAGTTAGAGAGGAGAAGGGAGCTGAGGGAAATTGGAAGGGGAGGTGAACCATGAGAGACTATGGACTCTGAAAAACAATCTGAGGGTTTTGAAGGGGTGGGGGGTGGGAGGTTGGGGGAACCAGATGGTGGGTATTGGAGAGAGCACGGATTGCATGGAGCACTAGGTGTGGTGCAAAAACAATGAATACTGTTACGCTGAAAATAAATTTTTAAAAATTTAAAAAAAAACAAAAAACAAAAAAAGTCTAGTTCTAAATTCAGTTATGGTTGTCATAAGCTAAGAAAGAAAATGCTGCTCAAAGATAAACAGATCCAAAAAGATGAAGCATATTATTGGCTGCATTTATTAAATCATGACATTCATTTTACAATCCTTTGAGTGATTAGGTACTATATTCAATCCATGGTGTTTTTGTAAGAATCTTTGATGTTTAATTGAGCTAAAACTGGGTAGTACTACCCAATGTTTATGTTTATATGTTTATGCACTTAACCAGACATACAAACACTAAAATAAACTCTTATATGTTGAAAATGAACTAATGAATATGGGCACTATGGTTGACTCCCATTATTCCCTAAAATAGCCAGGGGACTCTTCAGAGCACATGACTGTTTGACATGTGGGCAGTATAGGACACCAGAGTAAAACCATAAGGTAAATTTTAATAAATATGTATCACTTATTATCTAGGAGAAAATAATTATAAAAAGATTTTGAATGTTTCTTTTCAAACTCCTTGGCAGTATAGGTAGAAAATCTCCAACCTAAAGAACAGATTCCAGGCAATTGCTTAGAAAAGAAGATACCACAAATTTAACCTGTATCTTTTTTGAGATTTTGCTTCCCTGAGTAGCTAAGCACCTAGGCAGTATGATAAACAGTATCAACATGTTTCCAGTTATATACACTGCACATATTTTGGTACCCACATGCTCAAAAGTCAAAAGACTTTTATGTTCAATGTTTAAGGGATTAACTCACTCAGAAATTAAATAAAAATAGTTAATTTTCCAGAAAAGCACAGTATGAAATTTAGAACAATAAGAAATATGAAAACTGGGGCACCTGGGTGGCTCAGTGGGTTAAGCCTCTGCCTTTGGCTCGGGTCATGATCCCAGGGTCCTGGGATCGAGCCCCGCATTGGGCTCTCTGCTCAGCAGGGAGCCTGCTTCCCCCTCTCTCTCTGCCTGCCTCTCTGTCTGCTTGTGATCTCTGTCTGTCAAATAAATAAATAAAATCTTTAAAAAAAAAAAAGAAATATGAAAACTTACTTTGGTCTAAAATTTAAACATCCAAAAATTTACAGTACAATGACTGGACATTCACAAGTCTGTTAAGATCGTTCTGACTGATGGCAGGAAGCATTTTGTAAGTATTCCATAATGAGTCTGTTTTCAGGACACATCATAAAACCTTGACTAATTTTATATCTTGATCCTCAGACTATAAACCTTTGCTAGTTTAAATAAAATATACAGAACCCATTTTTTATCTGTTCACTTTAGCCTACATGATCATTTATGAAATAGTATCAGTTATACTGGCTAACGAAAATGTGAATAATATTAACAATACATCATGTATATTTATGTACTATAAATGTTAACAAATTATTAACAAAGGTTTCCTTTACAGAAATAGAAAAATAGTCCACTTTTTCCTTCCATTTTGAAAGAAAGAAAGAAATACTAAGAATAATGCTTTCAGAAAAATAAATAGCAGTGTCTCAGAGACTTGAAACAAACCCGTGTAATAAGCACCAGACAACTAGCATAAGACTTGGGGGTCATGGAAGGAGGACATAAGAGAATCAGAGAATATCAAGTTCAGAGAAAACCTTCAAGGACATCCACTAAGCCAATCATCCTTTTGAAGTCTGAATCCTCTCTACAACATCATGCCAAGTATTCATTAAGCCAACCTATTCTGATCAAGAAGAGTTCACTGCTCACTGAGGCAGCCAATTCCCTCTTAGAACATTAGAAAGCTTTTCCTTTTATTGAGCTAAATCTTGTCTCTGTATCACTTTCACCTACTGACCATCCTGCAGAAGTCCAGTTCTTTTCTTTTAGTATCTCTCCGATGGAATGAATCATCAAAAACAGTAGTTAATCTTCACTGTGTCTTCTCATTTATATCCCATAGTTTTTCAACTATGTTCTTCAACTTACAATTCTAGTCTTATCACAGTCCTGGTTAAAATCCAGTTTGTTAACGTTTCTCTGAAAATGGAGAATCTGGGATTGCCTGGGTGGTTCAGTTGGTTAAGTGTCTGCCTTTAGCTCAGATCATGATCCCAGGGTCCTGGGATCAAGACCCACATTGGGCTCCTTGCACAACAGGGACCCTGCCTCTCCCTCTGCCTGCTGCCCCCACCCACATGTGCTGCATCTGTCTGTCTCTCTCTCTCTGACAAATAATATAAATAAAATCTTTAAAAAAAAAAAAAAAAGAAAGAAAGAAAGAAAGTGCAGATTCCATAAAAGAACATCATATTGCCAGGTATGGCCTAAACTGGAAAGAGCAAAGCAGAACATATATTCCCCATTCTAGGTACTACACATCTATTTCTGCAATCCAAGATTATCCTCAGTTTTTGTTTTTTTTTTTTAAGATTTTATTTATTTATTTGTCAGAGAGAGAGAGGGAGAGAGAGCAAGCACAGGCGGACAGAATGGCAGGAGAGGGAGAAGCAGGCTCCCTGATGAGCAAGGAGCCCGATGTGGGACTCTATCCCAGGACGCTGGGATCATGACCTGAGCCGAAGGCAGCTGCTTAACCAACTGAGCCACCCAGGCGTCCCTATCCTCAGTTTTCATAGCTATGTCACACATGCTGATTCAAACTGGGCTTTATGTTGACTAAACTATAAAGTTTTAGTTGTTAATTTACTCAATATATATTTATGGAGTGCTACTACAAGAACATTATAATATTAGGGACAGTAAGAAAAATCAGTGAGATATAACTGAAACACATAAGACCCTGGGCCCAAGCCCCAGTTTATCCAGATGTAGCTGTGTGGCAAGAATACTACTTAGAGCAACTCAATTTTCCTAACAGAGTTAACTATCTTGCTTGCTGGTCTCAATTCCAAAGCATATGGATGGGCCTTCAGCCAGCAATTTAGAAATACCAGCACTCCAGGTTATCTAGCTCCTTTCCAATTACCTACTGAGAGAAGAAATGTTTAGGGGGGCGCCTGGGTGGCTCAGTGGGTTAAGCCGCTGCCTTCAGCTCAGGTCATGATCCCAGGTCCTGGGTTCAAGCCCCACATCGGGCTTTCTGCTCAGCAGGGAGCCTGCTTCCTCCTCTCTCTCTGCCTGCCTCTCTGCCTACTTGTGATTTCTCTCTGTCAAATAAATAAATAAAATCTTTAAAAAAAAAAAAAAAAGAAATGTTTAGGGAAAATAGGTCCAAGGCCTTATAAACTCAATCCTTGGTTAATGTTGAATCGCCAGAAAGCTACATATTAGCAACCCACCACACAACACCCTTCTGACCACCTTCAGTGAGTTGCATTTAATGCTTTGTCCTAATCTTTAACAGAAGATTGTTGTAAGATGTAACCATGTGAAACTCACAACTACAATGGTTATGTTTTAAAATTGAGGATATTGTCCACTTTATGTCTCAGAATCCCTTTTACTCTTTGTTTTTTCTGAGGAATGGGATATTTCTACATTTCTAAAGGTAGAAATAATCAGAATCATTTTATACATTTTTTAAAATAAGTTTTTGAGAAAGATAATTCTAAAAGAAATGAGGAAAAACGCTATTTGATATATGCACAAGAGGCTAGAAATATTTGTATTTTCTGTTTCATCAATAACTGAAAAGGGGTCCATGAGAGTAAGACAGATAATTCTCATTCTCATTCTCTTATTAAATATTTGTTGTTAAGTTAAAGATTTTTCAATTGTCTTTATGTTTCCTCTTCCCAAATAATCAGCCTCAGTAACTTATTTTCCCCAATGAAAAAGATTCTAAGATCAGATGATCCTAAAAACTATCTTGAGAACTTGTTTTAAAAATTTGTATTTTTACATAAACTCACTGTGTAACTGGGAAGTGGACCACAGAACACATTTTGAGAACACTCTTCCAGGACCGATTTTTGGATCACTTTAATTAACTCTGCCACTCATCCCTGGGCTCTCTGCTATCTCTCTATTAGATCCCTTTTAAAGCCTGGTGGCCAAAGGTAAGTAAAATATTGTTACCAAGGGTCCTACTAAAGCACAGCAGATAAAAGGATTATGTCCCTGCTCTTATATAGCACACCACATTCAGTATACATTCTAGTGTTGATAGGCACGCTCACAAAAGCAGGGCTTCACTATGACTGTCAGATTGAGGTCAGCCACTTATTTTGACTCCCCTGAGAAATGAGAGCTTAAAATGCATGAGAACAGGTCCAAATCACAATCAAATGAAACTGTGAATAGCATTGCATGGGGCTTTTTCCTCAACTGAACCAGTTGCAATCATTTTTTTAAAATAACTTATTCTACTTTTAAAATAAAGAATTTTCCCTTGAAGAGAAAATCTGCCAACCTCCTTGAATAAAATAACATCCAGAAAGTAAGATTATTTTGTGATAATTTTTATGAAGAATTTTAATTCTAATAATACCATTTATGGAATATCTTCAGACAAGTAGCCTGTTGGCATAATGGACTCACACAATAGATTTATAAACAATCATAATATTATAGGCAAGAGTAAAGAAACTTTACTGTTGCTCTCCAGCTCACCATTTCATAGAGAGATAAATCATTCCATGACACAATGACTGATGTTATACCATAAAGCTCTCTATCTGGACCATCTATATGATTTAGCTAAAAAAAAAAAAAAAAAAAAAAGATTTAAAAATGAAAAGTGACCAATCACAATATGTCAACTGAAAGTTCATAACAAATATCTACATAAAATGTTCAGATACTCATTCAAGTTTCCAAGCTCAGTTTAAAGTCACAACTTCCCAACTATTGCTTACTATAAAAATTCCAGCCCTTTATTCTATCATATATAAATTGACTCTAGAAAAAAGGCATTATCAAATGAACAAATTGAGATATCTAAAGAAGAAATTCAGGGTCTGAAAAATGAGTGATTTACTCAGAAAATTTCCAGATGTAAATTTTATAAATTTCCAGATTCAAGGGAAATCAAGCTAAGACCAATTGGGGCATAATTCATTATCTTATGTTATTTGCATTTTCTATCTGTAATTTTTAATTTTATGCTGTTTCCATATGCTGTTCCCAGTTACTAGCTCTTAATCATAATGAACACCTGGTCTGTACAGAGGAATTAATATTTCCTTATGAACTGCATATACTAAATTTTTAATAACTTCTCTATACTTTGACAGTGACTAGTTTAAGTTTCTGACCTGTAAGCAAATATTTTCAAAAGCTTCTTTTCATTCTCTTTTCTTTCTTTTTGAGTTCTATACATTATATGGACTTCAGTAGTTTTATGATAGTTGAGATTTGCTAACACATCACAATCTATATTCTCTGACATGTCATATCTGTACCTATCAGTAAGTGTGCTTCTCAGCCTGAGTTAGACATACTTCAATTAAAAAAAAAAAACTTTTGCATACATATTTATTTAAACTAAGTCAAAATCAATTGACAAATTAGGTAAATAATGGTACTCACTCATTCACCAAACTAGGGCCTAGAGAAAAGTATACAAACACCAACTCCTCAATGAGTCACCATGGTTAGGTTTCCTAAGCAACACTAGAGCACCTTATTTCAAAGAAAATTAAAATGGTGTTTGATCCTGTGGACATTTTCCATATAAAAGCATATAGGTTTGTACACCAACTATACTTTAATTACAAAATTTTGGGGGGCACCTGGGTGGCTCACTTGGTTAAGTGTCTGACCCTTGATTTCAGCTCAGGTCATGATCTCAGGGCTGTGAGATGGATCCATGCCCAGCATGGATCGTACATAAGATTCTCTCTGCCCCTTTCCCTCTGCTCCTCTTCCCCTTTCTCTCTCTCTCTCTTTCTCTTTCTATTCTCTATCCCACTCTCTCTCTTCCCCCACCCCATAAAAAAAAATATTTAAGCACACGAGCAATGATTAATAGTACAGACTCTGTCAGATTTCCTAGGTCCATATCCTGACTCTACCACTCACTAGTTACATAACCTTGGATAAATTACTTAACAATGTCTCAATTTCCACATCTGTAACAGGGTATAATAATATTATCTGCTTCAGAGAATTATTTTAAGGAGCAAAATATTTTAAGAAGTTAGGCCATTTGTACAAACTCACAGAATTAGTAAGTGGAGAGAGAAATCTGGGGCGCTTCAATGGCATCTCCAAAGACAATGTTCTTAATCAGTCCAATACCATAGGGAATAAAGTGCTAAATAAAGAGATAACCTTACAACTTTTCAAAACTATAAATTTGTCTCATCCAAGAATTCTTAACCTACTCCTGGAATCCTAACAGTGTAGGTAAAATTTGAATCTGCCAGGACCTGTGGAGGGGTTATTCCCCTGGACACCACAGACATGTGTGTATAATTGAATCCACACATTACAGAGGTTCATGGGTAGAGGTGAGGGCTACATCTGTAATGGGCTCCAGATGGTGCCCGGAACCATGTCAACAGCGAGAGCTGCGGCTCACCCAAATACCTCGGAAAGATGCCAGCATCAGTTTAGCCTCAGCAGGTATTTTTTCCTGCAGTGGCTGCACAGCTCTGGAAAGTACAGCTTATCCCATCCTGTTAGCCGAATGATTAGTGAGCTCTCATGTAATGATCCCAGTGATAAATGTCCTATTATTGATGGGAACTAACGACCAGCTCTGGGTTGGTCTTTTTAAATTGTGAAGCTCCAATAAAATGTCTCTACTCACCTGGTTTGGCTCAATTACTAATGAGAAAATCTGGATTTTTATGAATTCCCTGACACACACACTGCAAAACCCCGATGTAAGCCCATTGTGCTTCTTCTGATGAATCCCAGAAGTGTCTTAATTCAGGGCCTAGCAATGACTCACTTCTAATCCTTATCAGCAGAACCATTTTTCCATTCTTCTTTGAAACCATTTCTTGGTAACAACTGACTTGGTAAATTTTGCCCTCTACCACTCAGATAAGTGACTCAAATAATGTTCTTTGTCTCTGAATACTACTGGCTACCTGTGGTCTCTATTTTAGTGAAGGGTGGTATAGGCTTAGCTCCTCTTGAACTGAAAAACTAAATTCTGGATTTGATAACCCTAGATACTTAACGCTAAAGGGGAACTATATAGAAGCCTGCAGGAGCATTCAGACAGCTTGAGGGAGAAATGGAATATGGTAATGCTTCAGAAGAATTGTGGTTCATGTGGCTTCCAAATATATTCACAAGGAGAACTTCTTGCTGGCAGATGCTGGGCACAGAAGAAGTTGCTCATCTCTCTAGCACTGCTAAGGAAATGATGGTCTCTTCTAGAAAAGGGACTGCATACATACAATATGGCAGTTACTGTCCTGGCCTATGACCTAGACAAAATATCTACATCTGAATTATAGCTAGATAATAATAGTTCATTAGGATGGTTTTTAGGCATATAAAAAAATCAAAAAGTAAGTTTGGGTCAAAGGAGTGGAAGAGATTATTATTTTTATTGAATTCCAGAAATTAATCCCTGCCTCTACATCATTTAATACTAGTAACCTCTGGGTCTACATTTCCAATTACAGTGTACCTCATAAACTAACAAAAACCATTTGCAATGATCTTTGACTTATAAGTCAAAGACAAACTTTAAAAAGAAACAATCATGTTTGTTTATTTGTTTGTTTGTTTTTGTGAGCTATTTGACAAAACAGATAGCCCTTTCATCTGTGGAGTGCAAGCAAACAAGTTCTAAGTAAGGGTTACAAGAAGAATAATATTTGTCTTCTTCAGACAGGGAACCTTACTGAAACCAAGTGGGTAAGGTAAAAATCTTGGTACTATGTTCAACCACTGTGTGAAGTGCCATCTCTCAGGCATAATATAAAAGAATTTCTATCTGTCCTACAAGACCTGCAATTAATCATCCCATAACAACCTATCAAAAGTAACACATTCCTCTGAGTCCAGAGTCTCAATTATTATAATTCCTTTTAGCAAAGCTTCTAATACTGCCTTTTACTTTGCTGCAGTTTATGGGGAAAGCAGTGCAGAGTTACAGATCAGCTACTGTAAATTAGAAACAGAATTCAAAAGGAATTAAGAATGTTTGTTTGTTGTTCGGTTTTGTTGAGGTTATCCAAGAGATCATTCAAGCTAAATGATTTCTTGAGGCTGTTCACCCATATTTAGGCCCTCTCAACCATTTTTTCAAAATTTCTTGGACTCAATATAATGAATTAATGATGTACCACCAGCTAGGTGGAGAATATGTTTTTTGTTTTTTTTTTCAATATCAGATTTTTTTAATTAAATTTATTTTTAATAAATTTTATTTTTTATAAACATATAACATATTTTTATCCCCAGGGGTACAGGTCTGTGAATCGCCAGGTTTACACACTTCACAGCACTCACCATAGCACATACCCTCCCCAATGCCCATAACCCCACACACCCTCTCCCAACCCCCCTCCCCCATCAACCCTCAGTTTGTTTTGTGAGATTAAGAGTCACTTATGGTTTGTCTCCCTCCCAATCCCATCTTGTTTCATTTACTCTTCTCCTACCCCCTTAACCCACCATGTTGCATCTCCTCTCCCGCATATCAGAGAGATCATATGATAGTTGTCTTTCTCCGATTGACTTATTTCGCTAAGCATGATACCCTCTAGTTCCATCCACATCGTCGCAAATGGCAAGATTTCATTTCTTTTGATGGCTGCATAGTATTCCATTGTGTATATATACCACTTCTTCTTTATCCATTCGTCTGTTGATGGACATCTAGGTTCTTTCCATAGTTTGGCTATTGTAGACATTGCTGCTATAAACATTCGGGTGCACGTGCCCCTTCGGATCACTACGTTTGTATCTTTAGGGTAAATACCCAGCAGTGCAATTGCTGGGTCATAGGGTAGTTCTATTTTCAACATTTTGAGGAACCTCCATGCTGTTTTCCAGAGTGGTTGCACCAGCTTGCATTCCCACCAACAGTGTAGGAGGGTTCCCCTTTCTCCACATCCTCGCCAGCATCTGTCATTTCCTGACTTGTTAATTTTAGCCATTCTGACTGGTGTGAGGTGGTATCTCATTGTGGTTTTGATTTGTATTTCCCTGATGCCGAGTGATATGGAGCACTTTTCCATGTATCTGTTGGCCATCTGGATGTCTTCTTTGCAGAAATGTCTGTTCATGTCCTCTGCCCATTTCTTGATTGGATTATTTGTTCTTTGGGTGTTGAGTTTGCTAAGTTCTTTATAGATTTTGGACACTAGCCCTTTATCTGATATGTCATTTGCAAATATCTTCTCCCATTCTGTCAGTTGTCTTTTGGTTTTGTTAACTGTTTCCTTTGCTGTGCAAAAGCTTTTGATCTTGATAAAATCCCAATAGTTCATTTTTGCCCTTGCTTCCCTTGCCTTTGGCGATGTTCCTAGGAAGATGTTGCTGCGGCTGAGGTCGAAGAGGTTGCTGCCTGTGTTCTCCTCAAGGATTTTGATGGATTCCTTTCTCACATTGAGGTCCTTCATCCATTTTGAGTCTATTTTCGTGTGTGGTATAAGGAAATGATCCAATTCATTTTTCTGCATGTGGCTGTCCAATTTTCCCAACACCATTTATTGAAGAGGCTGTCTTTTTCCATTGGACATTCTTTCCTGCTTTGTCGAAGATGAGTTGACCATAGAGTTGAGGGTCTATTTCTGGGCTCTCTATTCTGTTCCATTGATCTATGGGTCTGTTTTTGTGCCAGTACCATGCTGTCTTGATGATGACAGCTTTGTAATAGAGCTTGAAGTCCGGAATTGTGATGCCACCAACTTTGGCTTTCTTTTTCAATATTGCTTTGGCTATTCGAGGTCTTTTCTGGTTCCATATAAATTTTAGGATTATTTGTTCCATTTCTTTGAAAAAAATGGGTGGTACTTTGATAGGAATTGCATTAAATGTGTAGACTGCTTTAGGTAGCATAGACATTTTCACAATATTTATTCTTCCAATCCAGGAGCATGGAACATTTTTCCATTTCTTTGTGTCTTCCTCAATTTCTTTCATGAGTACTTTATAGTTTTCTGTGTATAGATTCTTAGTCTCTTTGGTTAGGTTTATTCCTAGGTATCTTATAGTTTTGGGTGCAATTGTAAATGGGATGGACTCCTTAATTTCTCTTTCTTCTGTCTTGTTGTTGGTGTAGAGAAATGCAACTGATTTCTGTGCATTGATTTTATATCCTGACACTTTACTGAATTCCTGTACTAGTTCTAGCAGTTTTGGAGTGGAGTCTTTTGGGTTTTCCACATATAGTATCATATCATCTGCGAAGAGTGATAGTTTGACTTCTTCTTTGCCGATTTGGATGCCTTTAATTTCCTTTTGTTGTCTGATTGCTGACGCTAAGACTTCTAGTACTATGTTGAATAGCAGTGGCGATAACGGACATCCCTGCCGTGTTCCTGACCTTAGCGGAAAAGCTTTCAGTTTTTCTCCATTGAGAATGATATTTGCGGTGGGTTTGTCATAGATGGCTTTGATAATATTGAGGTATGTGCCCTCTATCCCTACACTTTGAAGAGTTTTGATCAGGAAGGGATGCTGTACTTTGTCAAATGCTTTTTCAGCATCTATGGAGAGTATCATATGGTTCTTGTTCTTTCTTTTATTAATGTGCTGGATCACATTGATTGATTTGCGGATGTTGAACCAAACTTGCAGCCCTGGAATAAATCCCACTTGGTCGTGGTGAATAATCCTTTTCATGTACTGTTGAATCCTATTGGCTAGTATTTTGGCGAGAATTTTTGCATCTGTGTTCATCAAGGATATTGGTCTGTAGTTCTCTTTTTTGATGGGATCCTTGTCTGGTTTTGGGATCAAGGTGATGCTGGCCTCATAAAATGAGTTTGGAAGTTTTCCTTCCATTTCTATTTTTTGGAACAGTTTCAGGAGAATAGGAATTAGTTCTTCTTTAAATGTTTCGTACAATTCCCCCGGGAAGCCGTCTGGCCCTGGGCTTTTGTTTGTTTGGAGATTTTTGATGACTGTTTCAATTTCCTTACAGGTTATGGGTCTGTTCAGGCTTTCTATTTCTTCCTGGTTCAGTTGTGGTAGTTTATATGTCTCTAGGAATGCATCCGTTTCTTCCAGATTGTCAAATTTGTTGGCATAGAGTTGCTCATAGTATGTTCTTATAATTGTCTGTATTTCTTTGGTGTTCGTTGTGATCTCTCCTCTTTCATTCATGATTTTATTTATTTGGGTCCTTTCTCTTTTCTTTTTGATAAGTCTGGCCAGGGGTTTATCGATCTTGTTAATTCTTTCAAAGAGCCAGCTCCTAGTTTCGTTGATTTGTTCTATTGTTTTTTTGGTTTCTATTTCATTGATTTCTGCTCTGATCTTTATGATTTCTCTTCTCCTGCTGGGTTTAGGGTTTCTTTCTTGTTCTTTCTCCAGCTCTTTTAGGTGTAGGGTTAGGTTGTGTACCTGAGACCTTTCTTGTTTCTTGAGAAAGGCTTGTACCGCTATATATTTTCCTCTCAGGACTGCCTTTGTTGTGTCCCACAGATTTTGAACCGTTGTGTTTTCATTATCATTTGTTTCCATGAATTTTTTCAATTCTTCTTTAATTTCCTGGTTGACCCATTCATTCTTTAGAAGGATGCTGTTTAGTCTCCATGGATTTGGGTTCTTTCCAAATTTCCTCTTGTGATTGAGTTCTAGCTTCAGAGCACTGTGGTCTGAAAATATGCAGGGAATGATTGCAATCTTTTGATACCGGTTGAGACCTGATTTAGGACCAAGAATGTGATCTATTCTGGAGAATGTTCCATGTGCACTAGAGAAGAATGTGTATTCTGTTGCTTTGGGATGAAATGTTCTGAATATATCTGTGATGTCCATCTGGTCCAGTGTGTCATTTAAGGCCTTTATTTCCTGGTTGATCTTTTGCTTGGATGATCTGTCCATTTCAGTGAGGGGAGTGTTAAAGTCCCCTACTATTATTGTATTATTGTCGATGTGTTTCTTTGATTTTGTTATTAATTGGTTTATATAGTTGGCTGCTCCCACGTTAGGGGCATAGATATTTAAAATTGTTAGATCTTCTTGTTGGACACTTCCTTTGAGTATGATATAGTGTCCTTCCTCATCTCTTATTATAGTCTTTGGCTTAAAATCTAATTGATCTGATATAAGGATTGCCACTCCTGCTTTCTTCTGAGGTCCATTAGCATGGTAAATTCTTTTCCACCCCCTCACTTTAAATCTGGAGGTGTCTTCAGGTTTAAGATGAGCTTCTTGTAGGCAACATATAGATGGGTTTTGTTTTTTTATCCATTCTGATACCGTGTGTCTTTTGATTGGGGCATTTAGCCAAATAACATTCAGGGTAAGTATTGAGAGATATGAATTTAGTGCCATTGTATTGCCTGTAAGGTGACTGTTATTGTATATTGTCTCTGTTTCTTTCTGATCTACTACTTTTAGGGTCTCTCTTTGCTTAGAGGACCCCTTTCAATATTTCCTGTAGAGCTGGTTTGGTGTTTGCAAATTCTTTCAGTTTTTGTTTGTCCTGGAAGCTTTTAATCTCTCCTTCTATTTTCAATGATAGCCTAGCTGGATATAGTATTCTTGGCTGCATGTTTTTCTCGTTGAGTGCTCTGAATATATCATGCCAACTCTTTCTGGCCTGCCAGGTCTCTGTGGATAAGTCTGCTGCCAATCTAATATTTTTACCATTGTATGTTACAGACTTCTTTTCCCAGGCTGCTTTCAGGATCTTCTCTTTGTCACTAAGACTTGTAAATTTTACTATTAGGTGACGGGGTGTGGACCTATTCTTATTGATTTTGAGGGGGGTTCTCTGAACCTCCTGGATTTTGATGCTTGTTCCCTTTGCCATATTGGGGAAATTCTCTCCAATAATTCTCTCCAATATACCTTCTGCTCCCCTCTCTGTTTCCTCTTCTTCTGGAATCCCAATTATTCTAATGTTGTTTCGTCTTATGGTGTCACTTATCTCTCGAATTCTCCCCTCGTGGTCCAGTAGCTGTTTGTCCCTCTTTTGCTCAGCTTCTTTATTCTCTGTCATTTGGTCTTCTATATCGCTAATTCTTTCTTCTGCCTCATTTATCCTAGCAGTGAGAGCCTCCATTTTTTATTGCACCTCATTAATAGCTTTTTTGATTTCAACTTGGTTAGATTTTAGTTCTTTTATTTCTCCAGAAAGGGCTTTTATATCTCCCAAGAGGGTTTCTCTAATATCTTCCATGCCTTTTTCGAGCCCGGCTAGAACCTTGAGAATCGTCATTCTGAACTCTGGATCTGACATATTACCAATGTCTGTATTGATTAGGTCCCTAGCCTTTGGTACTGCCTCTTGTTCTTTTTTTTGTGGTGAATTTTTCCGCCTTGTCATTTTGTCCAGAGAAGAGTATATGAAGGAGCAAGTAAAATACTAAAAGGGTGGCAACAACCCCAGGAAAATATGCTTTAGCCAAATCAGAAGAGATCCCAAATCGTGAGGGGGGAGAAAGGGGATAA